>NC_135413.1:26452361-26659861 GCF_051991245.1 Festucalex cinctus | reverse complement strand
TGGGTGAGTTGTCATAGTGCACTACTCCACTGGACTTCACTTTATTCATAAAGCACTTATATTTCTTTTCTTTTTTTGGCGAAAACAAAAGTTGTACTTTTTGAAGGTTGTGCAGGAGTCATATTTTAAATTTAGAAAACAGAAATGTACCGTATACTGTATCTTGAAACTGTGTGACGTTTGTCTCAAAAATAAATTTGCATGCCCACTTAAAAATGTGAAAATTGCAGATAAATTTATGTAAATATTTTTGAGAGAAATTGCTCCTCAGAATTTCTTTGTACAGAAGAAGGAAGGCAGAACAATCATTTTGAGATTGTAGTTTACTTGACTTTATTACACAATACTTACTGACATTTGTCACCACCACATAAAACAAAAACAACCAAAAAAAAACTAAAGCTAATAAAAAACCAAAATTAATTAAAACAAAAAAACAAAAACGTAATAACCAAATTTTAGAACTAATTAAACTAACTGAATTTAAAATACAAAAGTCAAAACAAACTATAATGAAAAAAGCTAAGCTATCATAACCTGGCCTGGAGGAATGTGTTGCGTAAATACCGGTAAGCGAAAAAGTCTGGGGGCGGAGGCATACATTTAAAAAAATAATAATTTTACCACGCAAACTTGGCATGCTGATCTTTGTCTTTGATAAGCAAGCCTAATTTTCCAACAAACAAAATATGGTGCTTATGTTGCGGAAGCCAGCAAGAAAAGTAATTTTGTCCCAACAACAAAATGCAAAAAATAAAAAATAAAAAAATAAAAAAAATTCATATATATTGTATAGAAAGTGTGGTAAACATTGGACAACAATATTATAGGATTAAAATGAAATGGCATGTTATCAAAAACTATCCGACTGTCAAAAAAAAAAATCTTTTTTTTTTTTTTTTTTTTTTGCCGTTTGAAGTTATAAACAATAAAACTTTTTGTATCATATTTATTAGACCATTATTAAGTAAATAAAGTAAATTAAAGCACTCCTTTGCATGCATGTCATTGTGCAGCAGTACCGTCTACCTGAAAAAATTTTGAGGTCCGTAATAGTATGCCACTTACGCAACAAGAAAAAAAGCAAATGACATCATCCAAAACAGGTTTTAGTTTCTTTTTCTCTTCTGGGATACGCGTTGTTGGCAATGTTCAGCACGAGTGGCGTCGTGACTGCCTTCCAACGAGGTCTTTTTCTTGTTATACAAAAGCCAATGTGAAAATAATACAGCTCACATTGGCTGTTTCTTAGTGGGGAATTAAACTATTCAGCCATGTTGTTAGTGGAAGCAATGCAGGGAGTCACTTTGATCTACGAAAACTATTAAAAATTGTTTAAAAAAAAAAAAAATCTTGACACAAATAGTCTAGTAGATACTCTCCCAGCTGTAGTATTGTTTTTAGCTTTTGACATATGATACCACAATAGGGCTCAGGAATCTACTGTTTTTTATTTATTTTTATTTTTATGTATTTTTTTTTTAATAGGTACCGCTCTGGGTCTAGCCGTTTTGTCAGTTGGCTTCTTGCTGTCAGCACAGTACTCTCCCCCTGTTACACTGCATCCCGTCGACTCCAACAACTCCTCATGCTCACAATATGGGTAAAAATATATCCTCTGACGCCAATAATATTTGTTTGAATTATAATAATTAATATGTGATTGCTCTCGTCAGCTTCTGTGGAGACTGCATGTTGAATCCCGCTTGTGGCTTTTGCTACCACGAGAACAGCAGCAGGAGTGTTTTTGACTCCTCCTGCCTGCCTGTCAATCCAAAGTCCACCGAGCACTCGGCGTGGGGAGGGTAGGTTGTTGTGATCAACGCTGAATTTTGATTGAAACGGTCACATTTATTTGTTCCATTTATACATATTAGTCTTTGATCGTGACTTAAGTTATTTAATGGATTTTGTATATTTTTGCGGTTTGCCATTTTCAGTATCAATTTCATTTTTTACATGTATTTACATTTAGTGTAAGGTATTTAATAGGGATGTAACGATATCCAAACATCACGATACAATATCACGATATGAAGGTCACGATACGATAATTTTCACGATATTGTGGGGTTGGCGATATTTAAACAAGGTCACAATACTGTTTAAAAAAAAAAAAAAAAGCTCATACCAAAAAAGCACAATATTGTGCTTTTGTACAGAATAGCAATGCATATAAACCACCTACAATTTCTATAACAATATTGAGGCGCTTACTTGCTAATGCACGCACACATTGAGTTCCTCCACATATTGACGCGTTCCCCTTCATCTGACATTTAGCGCAGATTTTAAACATAGAAGGCCAAAACATCCCTAATGACAATTAAATTGTAATAATAAAGTACCCACCAGAGGGTGCTAGAACTGCACAAATGGAAATCAACCTGACTTTTTAAAACAGATGTGTTCCCTTTAAATATTGTGAACATGACGACGACGATATTGTGGCAGTTTTAATATCACGATATCACGATATGGCCCTTATCGTTACATCCCTAGCATTTATTTAATGCTTTTTTTTTTTTAAGAATTTGAATGTATTTGACAGAAATGAAAACAAACCTTTCAGAATGTAGAAATAATGTAACTGTTTGTTTGCATTTTTTTTGCAATATTAATCACACAGGTGTGCCAACCAGACGGAGACATCAGAGGGTCCATTCTGGGCCTACAACTTCTGCCCCACATCCTACTCTTGGATCGTGCTGATGGGGCTCCTCCTCTACCTGACTTTCTTTGCACCAGGTCTGTCTTTGCAAGCATGCTTTTAATAAAACAATAGACCTTCTCACCACAATGAGACTTTTTGTGTGTGTGTGTGTGTGTGTGTGTGTGTGTCAGGAATGGGCCCCATGCCTTGGACTGTAAACTCTGAGATCTACCCATTGTGGGCCCGCAGTACTGGAAATGCCTGCTCAGCCGGAGTCAACTGGATCTTCAATGTCATTCTCTCGCTCACCTTTCTTCACATCGCAGAGATCATCACCTATCAAGGTGACTGAATAGGCTTTCAAATAAGGGTTGGGTTACCTTTTCAACAAGGGCTCGGGTTTCAAGCCTTGGTCAGTTTCTAATTTAGGTTACAAGCCCAGGGTGAGGGTTTAGAATTAAATTTACAGACAGGGTTAGCATTTGCGTTTCAAGCCAAACCAAGGGTTAGAGATTCAAATTAGGGTTTGGCTTCAAATTGTTGTTAAGCTTTCAAATTGGAGTTAGGATGGCATATTCGACCATAGCATTGACCAAATGTGTTCCCTGTCAGGCATCTTCTTCGTGTACATGGGCTTCACCGTGCTAGGCCTGATCTTTGCGTTCGGGTGCCTGCCCGAGACGCGGGGCCTGCAGCTGGAGGACATCGAGAACCTCTTCACCGGCCCGTTCTGCTCCTGCGGCACCTCCTCGAACCTCAGCAATCAGAACATCCAGTACATCCGGGTAAAAGGCAACAATTACCTCCCGTCGGATAACGACACCTCCGACATAGACTAGATTGTGGCTGGCGGCGGGATTCAGGCTTTTTCTTGTCTGGCTTTTTTTTGTTGTTGTTTTTGTGAAGACTGCTGCAGCTGGGAGGAAAATCACCTGCTGCCCTCTAGTGGTGAAGATCACGAATTAAGCAGAATTTGCACTTGTTGATTTTTCTCCTTTCTTTTTGTGGCACTTTCCTACTCAGGCAACTCTAATCAGTCTCTGGCTTCATTTTCACCTGGGTACGACTTTCCTCTTAACATTCCATTAACATAAATAGGTAAATACAAATAGATAAATCATCCATCCCTGATTTTTTAATAATAATTATTATTATTATTATTATTTTTTTTTTACACACTACATACTGGTGAAAAGCAGATAGTGTCCTGTGCAGAATGGCGTGATTCAAGTCCCTAGATAGTAAAACGAAGGCTTTAAGGTACTGTGTTTGAAGTTTCAACAAGAAAACAAGTGTTCAACAAACAGCACGGGATTAGAGGCCTTTCTCAAGGCTGACTCATGCTTCTCAGCAAAGCAGGACAGTTGTGTTCAAGTCACAGAACTCTTATTTTATTACTTTGACATTCTTACTGGCGCACTCCGCCAACAAAAGTACTGTATGTTTTGGATCAATGCCTTGTTATTTTAGCCACATTTGTAAAACAGGGTTGAAGTCAGGGTTAGGGTGTCCAGTTGAGGATTCAAACCAAGTTTACAGTTTCAAATTTAGGTTTGAAGTCATGGTTAGGGTTTCAAATTGGGTTTTCCGTTTTAGATAACGAAGCGTGACAGTTATGCTGTTAAGCCACAGAACACTATTAATATTATTATTACTTTATTATTGACACTCCATCTACATGTCAAGAGTACTGTAGCTTTTTGGACCAATGCCTTATTATTTTAGCCACATTTCCACGGGCAGTTCCGTTCATTGCGCTACAGCTGGACTCAGCAATATTTGCCATTTGAGAGAATTGATTGGCAGACGGACAAAACGAGAAAAAGTCAGCAAACAAAAATGGTCGTCTTTGGTATTCTTCCAACAGAAACATGCCATATCAAACTGAATCGTACTCCTCGATGAAAATGGGGATTTTATGTTTTTTGTTTTGAAACACACTCCTGGGTCACGCTCTTGATTTGGTGCTTGGTGGTGCACTTTACAAAGCCATTTTTCTTTATTTTACTGCTTTAATTGACTCACTAAAAGTGGCTGAAATGTTTTTAGAAAAGTCTGGAATTCAGCCCAGTGGATTACGGGACGGTGGGCTTGGAAAATGGCATAGCCTATATCACTGTAAGTAAAAAAAAAAAACTAAAATAAAAACGACAACAATATATAGCATACATAGGTCGAACCACATTTAATTCCTTTGTGCTGCCGCTTTTCTGAAATTTATCTTTCTTTATTTCCACAGCTGAAATGACCAACTTTGCGTACTGAGCACCTTTTGCCACACAGCCTTCACTTTGCATGGGCAGGCAGAAGAGCACCCTTAGGGTATCCCAGTCAGACTCACATGAGTCAACTTTATCATAGGGGTGGGCAAACTATTGTGCTTAAGGGCCACATTTCATTTATAAATGGGACAGATGGAGGGGGGAAAAAAGGTCAAATGTGTGTGTAAATGCTAGTTTATTCTAAGTCTTTTATTTGTATGTTTTTATTTACTATATAATTAATTTCACTGTAATAATTAACCAATGATTTAATCAAATGACTTTTTAAAAATACAGATGTCTAAAATTGTACTTTTTACAATAGATAAATGAACCAATTATGCAATGAGATAAATCAACAAAACATGAATACATATATTTTGATTAACCCAATTTTAGGGGGAGAATGCTGTTAGGCTACTACAACACATATTGGAGGACTCCTGATAATGTAAATTGTTGAAGATCCGAGCGACCACTATGTATGTGGCTGAGCTGACATAGTTTGCCCACACCTGTGATAAAGGCGGTCCTTTTTCTTTCAAAGTCCGGGGCCGCAGTGCCGAGCAAATTTCTTACGTTAATGTTTGATCATCTTTGTCTTTGTATGTTCTGATTTCCATTCTCCGCTATCCCTCCCAGATGCAATGCATATTTGGCATCTATAGCCATAAATGGCGGTGAATAAAATATTGTGAAAAAAAAGACAAGATAAATTCTAAACTATATGTATACCATTTACACATTAAATGGCTGATATTGCTAGTGAAGTGGCTCACAGCTGAGCTCAGTGGAGGTTAATAGGAACATTTCATAGAACATTTAAAAGACTTTTGCACAGTTGTGTATGGTATAGTCTAATAGCTGCTGAAAATGCACCAAATTTTGTTTCCCCACCTTTTTAGGTACAAACACTCCATATTTTGGTAATGTTTTGTTTTTCATTGGACAGTGACAGAATTATTTCATCACATCAAATCATGTCAATGTTGTTGAATGAATATATTTGTTATAATTTGTTTTTGGAGACGTTCAAGTTGCTGGAAAACCAAAAGTTTTTTTTTTTTTTTTTTTTTAATATGTTGGACTTGTAAATGTCGTGTTGAAGGGAAGTAAAATAATTTAAACTCCTATTTTGTGTGAAGTTTTTTTTTTTTTTTCTCAATCGTTTGCGTGTATTTTTTGTAACCCCTGCCATGTATAAAAGGTTATTCCTACGAGTGTTATTGTATGGCTTATTTTATTTCCAATTTCATCAAAACGGCGTCACATTTCGTAGCCACAAGATGTCGCCAAAGCACTACGATGTCGCATTTACAGACCCAACCTTCCAGTGTTATGCTGCGTGCGTGCTTGTGCATGCCTCTGACAGCACTAAGCAACCGCTGAGACATCTTGTCAGAGTAAAGTGCACGTTAGAGGAGCAACACATGCTTAAACACAAATAAAAGATAAAAACATTTAAAACGCCTCCTGGCATGACGTTGTTGTTAGTGTTGTTGCATGCCATTTATTGCATATAATGAAATAGACGTTTGATTTCGTAATTGCTTTTTTTTGTATTTTTAAGCAAATGCAGCAGTACATTGAAGTTATTAAAAAAATATTTGTCAATAAAGTAAAAGAAATTGACCAAATGTGTTGTCAGCTAGTTATAACGTCACAAGAGTGGGCGCGGCTTCGTGACGCATTGCGGTTACTCCCCGCCCGCCGGCGCTCCTCCACACGTCGCGTGCGTGCGTTTGCGTGCACGCCATAGGTTTGTTTGCGTGCGCGTTCACGCTGGCTTGTGCTGGTACCCTGGTACTGGTGCTGGCTGTGGCTTGCGCACGCGCGTGGATGTATCCGCGGCGTCGGCGGCGCAGGTAGAAAAAAAAAAGAAACGTCTTATTTTTGGCGTTCTTTTCGACATGGCGGCGTCTGACTGGCGGTAACGCTTTCTTCCTTTCCATATTCGAGAGGATTACGTGAGGAACCATGACGTCGGGCCAGGATGAAAGTTCGGTTCGCGTGGCGTTGAGGTGAGTCCACTTCTATGTATGTGTATGTGTATGTGTATGTGTATGTGACACCTGTCAAGCTAGCCCGCTAGCACCTGCGCAGTAACGCCGAGTCGCCAACCGGCATCGAAACGGGCCTGGCGGCTCTCCCAGGCGGGTCTAGTGCCAGCTGTGTGCTGTGGCCGCGTTGCAGGTGCTTGAGGGACTAGAGGATGATGATGTAACGGTTGTGGATGAACCAGGCGTGCAGACTGAGTGACTGATTCTTTGTTTGGAGAAGTCCCGGTGTCTTTGAACGCACCGATTTTGGGGGCCCACTAGTTAGCTAGGCAGCGAGGTGCGTTCATTTGGTCGTCAAATAATGCGACTTATTGTATACTGTGACGTAATAGTGTCGCACACACCTCTCCTGTCACTCTTTCGTCATTATGATGAGGTTATTCTATCTATCTATCTATCTATCGATCTATCGATCATGCTATCTTTCCATCTGTCTGGTTTGTGCCATAACTATGGGGTCCCTTCAAAAGTGCGAGGCATACAGTATATGCAAAACTGATAGAACTGATGTGGATGTAAATAGCCTCAAATGATTTCATTTCAAATCCACTGTGGTGGTCTTCAGAGCCAAAAAGATGAGCATCATGTTGCTGTCCCAATATTTATGGACCTGACTATCTAGTGTCTGGTATGGATCGATCTAATAATCTGTCGTTCGATCAATTTTTCTGTCAACCCTACCTGATGTTCTCTTTCCATTGATCCGTCAGTCTCCACTTTTCCACCTTGGCCGGTTTTCTTGCTGCCCTCGGTGTCCTTTTGAATAAAGTCTGCTTGGCAACAGTTACATGCTGACAAGTAAATATCGGGACCCACTTTGTTGTCCCTTTTGGTTTGTTAGCATGTGTGCTTACTACTATTACTGGTGCGCTCAATGCAGTGTGGTTTTCGCATTTTCTCTGAAGGGGTGACAGTGTTGTGAACGTGTTTAAAAAGAAAAAAAAAGAAAAAAGTGAAGCAGCAGTTTTTTCAATTTTTGCTTACAGTGGAGGAACCCTTCATTGTTGCTGTCATTTAGCTTGTGGTTTTTTTTCTTCAACAAGGATACAATTAGCAGAGGATGTGTGGGCAGCTTCTCCCCCATTCATTGTCATGTCTTTATTTCCGTCCTTTTTTTTTTTTTTTTTTTTTTTTTTTTAAATTCATAGAGCTCGAATATAGTCAAGAAGGGACGCTGACCCCGACTGTTAACTTGCAATTAGAAACAAAGAGTGTCAAGTCAGGTCATGCAAAGACTAGCATACAGTGAAGAAGAAGAAGAAGAAGAAGAGCAGTTTTAAATGTATTTATTTTAAACTTTACCATTTTTTACCTTTTTACACTTACATGGCAGGTTTTCTTTCCTCATCTAAGTTATCAAGGCTGAGCGTTATTGTTATTACTCATGATAATAAACAGGCAACAGTTAACGTCTCTTTGTATTTGTCTGGGAATTAAGAATGCTAAAATGTTGGGTGCACAGGAAATTAAGAGTCACTGTTATGATTTATTTATTTATTTATTTATTTTTAACTCGGGTTACACTTTAACTTCTAAAAATGTGTGTGACGAGATGGTTGCAGCGCAGGAAATATGCAGATTGACCTTGTGTTCTCGACAGAGTATTACTTTTTTAGAACGGACCCATAGGCTACTCATGTTGTTTTTAAGGGTAACTAGAACCTGCTGGCACCATTAATTTTTTTTAAGGACAATGCACATTAATAAGCTGAGCAAAAAAAGGCATTCATGTTTGCAGCGTCGTCATCCTTCCTCCTCTTCTGTGCGTTAACTGCTCACCCCTCCCCTCTCAATTCAATTCAGAGTGAAAATTTGAATTGAACCCCTCCCCTCTCTGCTCACAAAGAAAGAGAAAAAAGAAATGAGCTGCAAAGAGGGAGCTTGTTTATTCAACTTTGCAAGCTGTCAGTCATATTGTGTTTAGTAGGTCCTTAAAAAAAACAAAAAATACGAAAATGATAATCACTTTCATGTTATTATTAAAGTGCAGATGAATATTCCCAATCGTAAACAAATTCAATTCAAAATAATATTCCTGATCGGGATGTCTATGCTCTTCTACGTATTATTTTTATTAGAATTCTTTTCTTTTAATCAATCTGTGTGTTTGTGGGCCACTGCTTTAGCGCACATGTTGCTTCATGTTTCACTGATGTCATTGTTCTTCCTTGTGAAAATAAAGTGCATCTGCCTTCCAGTGTGTTTTGCCCCGCCCATCAGTGTACACCTTAGAACCATTGAAACTGTATCTTGGCACTGTGTAAATAAAACAAGAGTACAGGCACTGCGGCACTAGAAATGCTAGCTGGCTACGGCTCCAAGAACAGCGGGGGCTTCTGTTGAGATAAGCGGGGATTAAGCAAAAAAAAAAAACATGGTTTCCGTGGTGACCGTAACACTCTTTCCATTGCTTAATGACACACACATTCACACATTCGGATGCACACACGTGCTCATGACCATACACAAAAACATAATACATGCGTAAGCTCTCTCTAACACACAAATACACACTCTCTCACATGCACACTCTCTCAACCAGCCTCAAATGCTAAGACCCACTGTCACAAACACTCTCGCGAAAGCACACAGCTACAGTGTGACTTGTGCTTTTGTAGCGAGGGCAGGATTTTGAGCCAAGAAGTAAACGCAGGACCCGCAGGACCTGTTTTCTTGTTGTCGTCGACAATAAAACCAGTTGACTTGGCAGCTGTAATGTATCAAATATGTTTTCTCTCGAATTAAAAACAAGCAATAAAGACAATCGTCCAACCTGATGGCTTGATTAATTGATTAAGAGCCGCATCTAAATATTTTAGTCCGCAATGTTCACATCAATGTTCTTGCCAGGGCTTGTTGCTGTTCAGACTGCTTGGGCATGGCATCGTAATGACATTAAATAGATCCGTAAAGACCTGAAGGCTTTAGCCAGCTCAATGTAATGAGTGGAAGGCATGCTGCTACTCGTATAAGTGGATCCAACATTGTAAGCTGCAGGCCAGTGGATAAGGAAGTCAAGCAGACCTAAAGTCAGCTGACGAAGAACAACAGCTGATAATCACCCACTGCACGTGCTTTTGATGATGTTGACAGTGATTAATGGGCATTTTAAAATGTGTACACGTCTCATGACAATATGGTTTATCGTTTTGTGGAGGACACAAGTTGTCAATAAACTTGAGCCGACATCAAGTTTCACATTCTCGTTGGTGCACAGGCTATCACAATCGCTTCCCATATTTCAGTTGGATTGAGTTTTTTTTTTATTGCAGTACATTTGCATTTACTGTAATCTTCAACCAGCGTTATGGTTCTCAATTAAAATCTTCTCCGTAGCAGGATTCATACTCAATTTCTGAGCTAATGTTAGCCAGTTGTTAATAGTCACATTCATGTCCGTTTAGTTGCAGAAAACCAACAAAACTAAAAACAAAGTATCCAGATGAGGACGAAGACTTGGCCTGAGGGGGACATGAGTGTAAACACAGCAGCCTCGACGGTGTCCGAAGCCCCCGTGAAGCCTCCGCTTTGTTTCCAACCACTGAACCAAAGCATTCCCTCAGTTGCCCCGCCAATAGCTCGCCATGTTTGTTATTGGCGCTGCCCCCTGCCTCACTGACTGCTCGGGTCCCCCCCAAAAAAGAAGACAGATTTAAAAAAAAAAAAATAAGTAAGGGTTCAACTTTAGTTCTTATCAACTAGGATCAGATGTTTCTCAAAATCAGTTGGATTCAGCCTTGACAGAACGACTCAAAAAATATGTAAAGATTTGAAGTAATCAATCATGAAGAACAGTGACGGTCAAGAGGGAATAACCACCAACCTTTGGCCTGAGATACCTTCATAAACTTTGGTCAGATATTCATTTAAATCAGTGGAATTATTGTTTAAAAAAACAAACCTATTTATTTAAAATAAGTTGATTGTGCCAAAATATTCCACAATTATTTTATTTAAAAAAATGTAAAAGAGGGGTATTTTATATATTATATCAATATAGCACAATTTTTCTTACAATTCACAAAATAAAAAAGCACTGTTCCAAATGATCATACTTAAAAAAGTTTCATGTTATCATTTAAAAAAAAAAAAGTGGAATGTCATAATTTCGTACTGTTCATTTATAAACTTGAAGAGGATTGTTAGAAGTTAATATAACACTTCTTTTTTTTTAAAGTTTTAATTAATAATTTATATAAACAGGATAATGCAGTATTTAATTACAAACTTACAATACAGTGTACAACATGTATAAGTGAAATATTTCAATTTTCAAATGAATTGCTCCAGGATGTCACATATTTAAAAAAAATAAGTAAAAGTCTTTAAAAAAAAAAAAAAAAAAAAAAAAAGCTTACACGAGATCACAATTATACTCTAAAAAAATTTATGTTTTTTTTTTTTTCCTCCTTATATTTTTAAAATATTTTATCCTACCTGCATTAAGTGACTACTTTGACTTTCAATTATGATTTGCCACTTCCTCAGCTAATAATTTGTTGGACCCGTACAGGGAATTCCCGCTGATCCCCGAGCCCCCGTCAATTCTTTTTGGAAAAAGTGGCGTCCAAACAAACAAGGTGGCTCAAAGTCCCCGCATGGTGTACTGATAACAGCTTTGGCTGCTTCCTGCAGGTCAAAGTTCATGCGGGCGTCAAGGGAAAGGAGGGGCTGGTGCGAACAGATGGGGTCATCATGGGGGGGGGGGATCCGATGGAGATGTCAAATTGGGCTTAAATTTATATTGTGATATGAATTTCAGGCCACATCGCCCAGCCCTTGTACATATTAGTTCAGAGAGGAAATGCATACCTGATTGATATAAATATGATGATGAGTGTGAATCTATTTGAGAGCGTCTGCGTCCTATTTGTGAGCCCCGCTGGAGTTTCATCCTAGTCCTATTTGTGGTGCGGTGTCCACTTTTAGGCCCGAGGTTGGAGCTTGGCAGGATGCTGACTCTGAGCTTGCCTTTTTTTTTTTCTTCTTCAATCCACCCTTCCCCCATGCTCCTCTGTATTGGCGTCTTCCAGTGGACCACACCACTGCGATATCCTCCCTCCATGGGATTAGGATTTTAATTCATCTGCTGACGGTTGCTGTGGCAACATCATCCTCTGTGTCACGCACCCATACTGCACCACCAGCGTGCTTTGGGTGTGGCATTACTTGGAATACTTTTTTCAATAAATGGGTAAATAATGATGTGATCCAAATAACTGAACTCTGGTGTATGCCAAGGTTCGCTTGGCAAAATATCAGCATCCACCACCAGTTAGTCCACTTGATCCCATATTTTCATTTTTCAGGGGCATTGGCCATTTCCAGGGGTCTTGCCACACAAATGCTCTTGAACTAGCCAACAGACGTCACATCAGTGTTCAGATTCTTGACCGGATTACACAGTTCAGTCTGCTGAAACAAAGAGCATGCTGTCCTCACTGTAGCGGATTACAAATGTTGCATACATATACTGTCGCCGCAAACAACTCGAAAACAGCCAGGAGGTGTCCCAGTACCTTGTTGCTCCCACAGTGTCTGTGCGCTCGGTGCCAGGGTCCAGTGTCACACTTAGGGGACGCACAATGGTCACATTGTTGGACCCCCGGACATTGTTATGGAGGCACAATGAGGCCCTTATCCACGCTAGATGCTAAATGCTGCCAGGTGCCTTTCAACTCTGTTGAGGGCTTCCATATCAGTAGAGGTGCCTCTTTCATATAGAACACAGCAACAAGCAGGACTCTCCGTTGATCATTGGAAAATAATTTAATGAAACCTTATTTAAGTGGCTTTAACGGAATGGATTTCAAGCGGTAGCTCATTTTAATTGTCTTTCATTTTCTCACAAAGCCCAGTTTCTCAAAATAAGTTCAAGCCTTTCACACAAAGATCCAGCAGAATTGGTACATAACATCAGAGCAAGAAGCAGATCCCATATCAATGTGCTTGTTTACACCTTTACACAGAACACAGTAAAGGTGAGATATTGCCACGTGTGTGCATTTTCACATGGTGACTTTCAAGCATTTCACACGGAGATCCAGCAAAATCGGTGCATTGGAGACTGAACAGTGAATCTGCATCTGTAACCTTTGAATAGAAGCCAGCAAAGGCACGATTTTGCCGCCACTGTGTGCCTTTTCACACGGTGACATAAAGCAGAAATCCAGCAAAATCTGTGCATCAGACATGTAATGGTAATATAATATTTATTGGCCCATGACTGTAACACAGAACCCTACAAAGGCGATTTATCGCGGCCACTGTGTGTGTTTTCACACAGAGATCCAGCAGAATTTTTGCATCAGAGACTTACCAGTCGATTTGGTATTTATTCTCCCATGCCCTTTTACACAGAACCTCACGATGGTGTGCAATGGTACCACTGTGTCAACTTCATACCTTCCACACAGAAATTCAGCTAAATTGGTGTATCGGAGTCATAAAATTGCTTGAATTGGAATTCTGTTTTCTTTTCCCCTCAGGATCCGTCCTCAACTGGCACGGGAGAAGATCGAAGGATGCCACATCTGCACATACGTGATGCCCGGCGAGCCTCAAGTCATCCTGGGCAAGGACAAATCCTTCACGTACGACTACGTGTTCGACATGGACTCGCAGCAGGACGCCATCTACCAAACCTGCACCGAGAAGTTGATCGAGGGCTGCTTCGAGGGATACAACGCCACCGTCTTCGCCTATGGACAGGCCAGTCGCAGATTAGTTTATAGGCATCGCCTTATTGTATTCTGGAAATGTTATGGCCAGCTTTTTTGCACATAATCCAGAAAAGCAGGAAACCACCACAACACAGTTAACGAGGCAGTTGCCTTTAGAAGAGAACATCTGACATTTATCCCCTTTCGTTTTAAATGGGTGTGCTTGTGTTGTGGAAAAAAAATATCAACTTACAGGCAGTGTGAAAGGGGCTTAAACATATTGTAACAGCGTATCAAACACTGCCTTGACTATTCCAGCGACGTGTTGACTTGGTTTTGCATCCCGGCATGTGCAGACTGGTTCCGGCAAGACGTACACCATGGGGACGGGCTTCGACGTCAACATCGGCGACGACGAGCTGGGCATCATCCCCCGCGCCGTCCACCACCTCTTCCGGGGCATCGAGCGGCGCCGGCAAGCCGCGCAGGAGCAGGGACGACCCGCGCCGGAGTTTAAGATCAACGCTCAATTCCTAGAGGTAACCAGCCCGACGGCAGCTGCCATTATCAGCAGGGGGGGGGGCGGAGGGAGAGGAGCACGGGGCTTTAGGAGATGGCGATGGAAGGGTTAACAAGGAGTCACATTGGGAGGCACTTGTGTGGCTCCGTCACACTTTGACAGCGCTCGCATACAAAAAAAGACTAGCCGCAACCCGAGATGTGATAAAACATGGACAACCACAAACCAAACTGGGCAGCAGAATCAATAGTATTGTACCTTTACCTACTCCAAGGCTTCCACGTTTGATTATATGAAACGAGGAAACTATTGTGTAATGTAACAGTCCATTAATAAAAATATAAATAAATAAAAACATAAATCTTTATTTATTTATTTTTTTATGTGGTGAATAAGGCTTTTCTTTGTGCTTGGTTAAAAGAAATATGAAAACATTTTAAATATATATATATATATTTTACATTGATGCTGTTTCCTTTAGGTGCCACAAGATGGCACTAAAATTGACTTTTATATAAGTAAAGGTGTTTGTGCCATTGTGTGGCATTTTTGAGTGCTTATTTTGGCACAAAATCTTGCGAGTTGTTTTTTTTTTTTTTAGCGAAAATGGAGACTGACAATAGTTATTTACTTTTGAAAATAATTATTAAAAATATATATTAATACATAATTATTTTAATGGTATTCACTTGGTTGCATTTCTATTTCTTTTTCATCAGTCACCACTAACATTTAATAGAAATCTTTACAGTGTATTAAAAAAAAAGTCAAACTAAGTAATACTGGTTAAAGCCAAAATTTCCTAGAGAAAAATATGCCATTATGTAAATAAGGGGTGTGTTGATTGACTTAATTGGATGTAATTGATCGTCAGCGAGGAGTATGTGATTATTTCATCATCATCATCATCATCATCATTGAATGTTCTGAACTCCTGTTTTCATGGCATTGATTGTCTAGAATAGATTACCTGCTTCTGATTGGGGCTCATTTGTAGTTGAAATTCAAACCACTTGGTTCAATTCCATGCTTGGGTCATTGAGAAGTTTTTGTTGTCCAGTGATGATATAGATTGTCCACTCAATTTTGTGTCAGTCAGTAAAATTGATGTCAGGGGCTATAGCTTCCCAATTTAAAATCTTCCCAATTTAGTGTCTGTTCTGTCTGGAACATGGGAGCGTATTTTGGGTGAAGTATGATCCCTGCAATTTGTCCCAAAATGGCTGCTTCAAACCAAAATGGCTGATTTCCCCTCAGTTTCAGTCATGGTTCCTTCAACCTTTTTGTGCATCCTGTTCTGATAAACGTATGTATATATGAATAACTACGTTTCTTTGCATTGTGTTTTGTGCCTTGGCGCAGCTTTACAACGAGGAAGTTCTGGATCTTTTTGACTCGGTGCGAGATGGGAAGCAGAAATCTCACATCAGGATCCATGAGGACGCCAACGGCGGGATCTACACCGTGGGTGTGACCACGCGCACTGTGTCCTCCGAAGCAGAGGTATGACGTCCAAGTAAGGAGCTTTTGCAGCTTTTCCAATGACGTCACAAATATTTGTCACTGATAATACAGATGATGCAGTGCCTGAAGCTGGGCGCTCTATCTCGCACCACCGCCAGCACGCAGATGAACGTCCAGAGCTCCCGCTCGCACGCTATATTCACCATCCACCTGTGCCAAGTCAGAGTCTGTGCCTCCCCCGACAATGTGAGTCGATTACAAAAATCTTATTCTCTGTTGCAGCATAATTTTCGTTTGTTTTTTTTTCTTTTTAATTTTTTTTGTATTATTGTTTTAACATAACACCTAAAAAACAAAAACAAAAAAATATTGAAAAAAAATTGTGGAAAATAATCTGCAAAAAGTTTCTTCAACTGTTAAATGTAAATATTTCCAATTCTAAATGCACTGACTGTTTACATTTGACGTTAAGACATTTTTCTTGGTCCTTGCAGCAGGAAGACGGCGACGACGGCGACAATCGGGTCTCCAACGGCAACGGAGACATGGACGAGTACGAGACGCTGAGTGCCAAATTCCACTTTGTGGACCTGGCCGGCTCCGAGAGGCTCAAGAGGACAGGCGCCACGGGAGACCGAGCCAAGGAGGGCATCTCCATCAACTGTGGACTGGTGAGAGAGAGCATAGTGTTGCACTGACACCTGGTGGACGCCATGGATACATCAATCGTGTTCATATACAAGAGTATCTTACTAAGTTGGAATATTATGGAAATCTTAATTTATTACCATCGTTCAATTAATGTGAAACTCATGTTATGGTTATAGCAGGGGATATGCAATAGGTGAAAATCTACTAAGTGGAGAAATAATCTTAAAAAATAAATAAATAATAATAATAATACAATTTACCTCCTTTTAACATATTTAGACTAATTAAAACACTTTTAAAACACATTTTAAGTGTTTCAAAGTGCGAGTCATTAGCACATGCTTAAAATTGATTTGTAATTGCCAATCTAAGATACCATATGATGATAGCCAAGGATGGATTTATTTACTGTACCACCTGAAAAAGGATATTCAGCAAAGTATCAACACCATGCATCTAACATGTACACACTCATGAACCCATACTACATAAACGACTGTATTCAGTTGATAAATTCCACAAAAAAACAACTACCATCACATGAGGCTCATCAATGGTACCGGTATTCGCTAGCAAACTAGAAAGTGTTGAGCTTTTTATTGATTATTTCATTCATTTTTGTGTTTCTAAAGCTGGCTCTGGGAAACGTTATCAGCGCTTTGGGTGACCGCAGCAAGAGGTCCTCGCATGTGCCTTACCGAGACTCCAAACTGACCCGACTTCTGCAGGACTCCTTGGGAGGAAACAGGTCAGTGGAGAAACACTGCTCTTTGCTTTTCAGCATAAAAGCACATTCAAGAGGTGTCCTTGTCCGTGTTTCAGCCAAACGGTGATGATCGCGTGCATCAGCCCGTCCGACCGCGACTTCATGGAGACGCTCAACACGCTCAAGTACGCCAACCGCGCCCGCAACATCAAAAACAAAGTGGTGGTCAACCAGGACAAAGCCAGCCAGCAGATCAGCGCGCTCAGGACGGAGATCGCCAGGCTGCAGATGGAACTCATGGAGTACAAGACGGTGTGTGGGGAGAAGGGGACATTCTATGGATAGTAAAAGTTCACCCACCTTTACTATCTTTTTCAAGAGGGCAAACTGAAATAAAGTGGTTACACAAGTGTATAGATGGGACTGTGTTCACAGTGGACCAATCACATTTAAGCTACAGTATTGTTAAATCGTATTCTGTTTAATATTGCGTTGTTAAGTTATGAGTTAAGCAGCAAAATCCAGCCCTTTTTATTCCTCTCAGGGGGCGACCATTTTACCATTTGCTGTCGACTGAAGATGACATCAATGTTTCTCAGGTAACAGCCAATCAGAGCTCGGTTTAAGAAAACAAATGAGCTGTGATTGGTCGTTGCCTGAGCCCTGAGCAACTGTCATGTCATCTTCAGTCGACAGCAAGTGGCAAAATGGCCGCTCCCTGAGATGGATGAAAGCGGCTGGATTTTGCTTCATAACTCTTATTCCACAAATGTAATATTAATCAGAATGTCATGTTTTGACGAGTGAGGTCAAACATTATTGTCCACAAATGTTTCAAGGCAGGGTCTTCCGTTTTCACTCAGGAAAATGCACTATATAAATATAGGATGTATACCCATGAACTCCTTCTCAGTCTACACCTCTGGGCTTCTGTTAATGTGTGGTGGTGATTTTTTTTTCTCCTAAACCCCCACCCTCCCAGCCTGTATTTTGCCATTTTGTGTTTGTTTTGTCAACAGCGGGACGTTTCTGTGTTACCCCTCCAGCCAATCGCAGAGCGGGGGGTGGTGGGGGGCGTGTCACTCACTGGAGGCAGACGGGGCTGGGCGAATTTGTTGGCTGCATGATGTCACTCCCACCGCAACTTGACAGCATGCACGTTTTGTTTTTTTTCACTCACTCACTCACTCACTCACTCACAGGTTACTCAGCTTACTCAGTTTACTTCATGGAAGTCACATGATCTCCCAGGCTTGGTGCCGCTGGAGTGACATCATACAGCCGACAAATTTGCCCCGCCCCATCTGCCTGCAGTGAGTGACACGCCCCCCGCCACCCCCAGTTCTGCCATTAGCTGGGGGGGTAAACAACTATCTGTCCACAGAAACATCCCGCTGTTGACAAAACAAACACAAAATGGCAAAATACAGGCTGGTTAGAGGGAAAAAATAAATCACCACCACACATTAACAGAAGCCCAGAGGTGTAGATTGAGAAGGAGTTCATGGGTATACATCCTGTATTTATATAGTGCATTTTCCTGAGTGAAAACTGAAGACCCTGCCTTTAAGGTTTAAATAGTATTGACTTCCGTCCTCCCTTGCGCAGGGTAAACGCTTGGCGGGCGAGGATGGCGTGGAGAGCTTCAGTGATATGTTCCATGAGAACACCATGCTGCAAACGGAGAACGGCAACCTGCGCGTTCGCGTGAAGGCCATGCAGGAGACCATCGATGCCCAACGGGCGAGGCTCACACAGCTACTTAGTGACCAGGCCAACCAGGCCCTCGCCAGGGCGGGTAGGCATCACCAGTCGATGCTAACACCGCAGCAAATTAGCAAACGATTCACATTTTTCTGGAAGCAAACGCAGTGTAGCTCAGCCTCTGGTTACAAGTAGCACAAAAGAGTTGAGGAGTAAGTAAACCTTTGATGATAAACAATTGATGGACCATTGATGACATTGAAGCTCTTATGTAATCTTAAAAAAAAAAGCAGTTTCACACTAAGTTTCACACCTGCAAACCAATTGTGAATCAGACCATGACCATAACACAGACATATGGAGCAAACTGTCATTTGTAATATGTTTAAAACAAATTAAAATTCAACGCTTTTCTTTGTTTTTTTTCAGGTGAAGGAGGCACAGAGGAAATTGGCAACATGATTCAGAATTACATCAAAGAAATTGAAGACCTCAGGTAAACGGAGGAGGGGCCTGATGCTATCCGTTAGCTTTTAGCTTTGAGTGAAACCAGTACAGCCTGAAGTTTAAGACTGTTTAGATGGGTCAAATTTTGAACTTGCATTATCAAAAGTCATGTAATATTTGTTGCATCAGTTTAAAAGTTTTGTTCACTAAAATTGGATCATTCAATCAAATGTATTCATTTTTCATTTAGTTCATTGGCATATTTCATTGATTCATTGTAAATAATGTAAAATATTATTTTTCTTTTATTTTCAAATTTATTCTTAATATTTCATTAAACATTCCTTTATCATAAAATAATTGTTTGATTATGGTTAAATTAATATTAAACAGTACAAATGCATAATACTGTGTAATTATTTAAAAAAAAAACCCACATGATTATTTTGCCTGCGTACTTATTTTAACTATTAAATGAGGTACACTTCCGACTACAGAGAGAAAAAAAAAACACACAGTTTTGCTCTTGTACTTTACTGTATTGGTACTGTGGTTGGCTGCATGTGCAGGTTTGATTCGCGGTCCGTCTTGCTTACATGCTGTTCTGGTCCTCAGAGCCAAGCTCCTGGAGAGCGAGGCAGTGAACGAGAGCCTGCGCAAGAGCCTCTCTCGCGCCTCCAACCGCCAGACCTTCTACGGCGGGCCCGGCCCCTTCTCCACTTCCTCCTCCGCCCCCGAGAAGGAGACATCCGACATCATCGAGATGGCCAAGAAGGACCTGGAGAAGCTGAAGAAGCGAGAGAAAAAGAAGAAGAAAAGGTGATCAAAGATGAAATAATCAGTGGTACTTTAACTTCAGATCTGAAAACTCATCAGTAAGGTCTCTGGGAATACCGTATTTTCCGCACTATAAGGCGCACCTAAAAGCCTTCATTTTTTTTCAAAAGCTGACCATGCGTCTTATAATCCAGTGCGCCTTATATATAGATCAATATTGAGCCGCAACAGGTCTCGCTGTCAAGACGCTATCGATGACCGTGCACAATCGGTCACGCGCATGCGCAGAAGATCCCGCCATCTTGGATCGCTAGCTAATACTAATACTTTACCTCAGAGAAAATAATAAAACAGCTGTTTATTCATTTTGGGAGTGAATGGACTTGTCAGAAAGCTGGTTTGTAATCTAATACTAAAGTTTGACTGACCTATCTGACTGTTTTTTTGACATTCCCTTTAGCGCAGCACCATCTAATGGATGCATAACGTAACCCCAGCCTCTACTGTAGCGCCTTATATATGGAAAAAGTTTTAAAATATGTCATTCATTGAAGGTGCGCCTTATAGTGCGGAAAATGCGGAAAATTGCCCAAATGAGCCCAAATCGGAAGCAGCTATCCATGACAGGTGGACCATGGTAAATGGCTTTAATAATTAATTGTTTCATTTTTATTTGATTATGACATATTTATGTAATTATAACGTTTTGTTTTTGGTGTCTATTACGGATTGACTTTAGCGTGTTATGACCTAGATAGAAATTTGTGTTACATCGCCTCCATATATACAACAGAATAATTTTAAAGAAGGTAAAGTTCTCAGTATTCGTCCTTCCCCTGCTCCTCTTTGATTGGTTGTTCCAATCAGGAAACGGCGTCCGCCTACCATTACCTACCATTGCTGTCATTCTGAAGCTTGCTCTAGTTGTAGTTCCATTGAAAACAACAACAAAAGCAGTGTGTGTTGGACATAGACACTTTCATTCATTTAATTTTAATAATGAATTAAATAAATGGAGACTAAAGGTGAGGGTAAGAGTTCAGATAATGGATGGATGGTGTTGCTGTGCTTTAAGAACTATAGACCCTGGATTCTGGCAAAAGCTGGATTTTCTCTCACACTTCCTTCCTTCCTCTCCTCATCTCTCTTCACTTCTCGTTTTTAAACTTTCACTCCCTCCCCTGAAGACTGCAGCAGCTGTTGGAGGAGCAAGAGAGGGGGGAGGAGGAAGTGGAGGAGGAGGTTGCCGTCAGGTTTGTTGGCTTCCGCCCTCCCGCTGCCCCTTTTGCTGCTCACTTTCGAACTCATCCTCATCGTAATCATGAAACACAAGCCTCAGTCTTCTTGCCTATAGTTCACCATCAACACTGCTTGTGTTTGTCATTTAAAATGTTCTTTTAATTCACATGAAGTTATAATTTTGTGTTGCTAAAGCTGCGAAAGATTTCCAAAGGATTTGAAATAAAGGTGTCACTAGCTTTGGATGAAGTGTTTATCCAAAATGGCTTTAATTCTTATACCTGTTTTTGTTTATTTATTTTGCGGCGCACTGCACAGTCCCTCTTTTGTTTTCATGCTTTGACACGCTATATTTTTCCCACCAAGCTAGTGACAGCATCTCACCGTCCAAAACATTAGGTACACCTGCATGATTTATGGCAACCAATACAGCTGTAGCAAAATGACAGCTTTTTCCAACATTTTTGCACAATATCATTTATATTTTTGTGTTTAATATGTGTGCATTATTTTTTCAGTAATTTTGTATTTTTGTCTGAGTAGTTTTCCCCCACGAATATTTAACATATTTCAATTATAATTTTCTGTAGATTTTTTTTTTTTTTTTACATGTTTTGAGCATTGTTGCTTTGATCTCGTTACATTATTCAAGTGTACCTAATATTTGACCACTGGCGAATCTCTGTCGTTTAATTTCATATTGTGATTTTTACTAACCATTTTTTTCTCACAATAATACTTTCTTTAATGGTTCAACATTGGTCTTTTTCCCCAAAAAAGCTCTGGTGACATAATACACCGCAAGAATATCTCAGCAAATGTTTTGTCTTTTTTTGTAATGTTTGTGTACTCTTTTGATGTATTTATTTTGAATATGTCATTAGATCTTTAGTACAGTTTTATTTTTGTCTGATACGTTTGTAATTCTCCCCTATATTTTTCTTCAGAGTATTTGAATATTTTTTGTTTTAAGGTCTTATTTTTGTCTAGTATTTTATTATTGTTATTTTTACTATTATTATTTCTATTATTTGTGTTGTTTTTATTTTTTATTTTTAAAAACTGAATATATTTGGTCTTAAATATATATATATATATATATATATATATAGTTTCTTTTTTCACCTAATCTCTATTTTCCATAATATTTTTTATTTTGAGATATTCAAATATATTTGTACAGAATTTTGAGCATTATGTCTTATCAACAAGCTGCCTTTACAGTGATAACTTGAATGTCACTTCAACAGTGAGCGTTATCATTGTAAAGGCAGAAGTGGGTGTACCTAATGTTGTGGTATATAACAGGTGTATATACCTTATGTCATGTGGCCAGTGTTAACTGAAACATTGCTGAAATTCAATGGAAACTAAAGCTTATGTGCTAAAAAGAAGGCGATTTTCCTCTCATAAAGACTAAATGTGTGTTTTGAGTTAATAATAATAATAATAATAATAATAAGGAAGATTGAAGTGCAATTTACCATCTGGTAAAAGAAAAACAAACGTGTCCTTCCATCTTTCAGTGTAGGAAAAGAGGACATTCCCGACAACGAGCAGGAGAGGAGCAGCGACAAGGAGAACAACGCCGAGCGAGCCAGCGATGATGCCGACATGGTGAGTTGCTCCACATACACAAACTGTCTTGAAAATAAGTAGAACCATGAATGACTGTGATGAAAGTATGTAAAATCTAAAAAAAATCCGCATAATAATACAAATTAGATCAAAATTCTCATAATATATTGAAAAGGAGAATATAAAAATATAAAATATCTGAAAATAATACTAGTGTGTTTGAATTTGGCATAGAGTACGATGACATGTAATTGATTATTTCAAAACACATATCAAAAAACAGCTTTCTCTTCAAAGTAATGTTCTTTATTGCCATCAGTATCCTTACCTTTGTTTCTATGATACAAACATAACTCCAAATATTTGTAATATCTGTAATTTATCTTTTAAACTCTTGACCATCACCCGGTAGGATGTGCAGGATGGCAGCGAGCACGACGAAGGAGAGGAGGACGACGAAGAGGAGGACGAGGACATGGAGGTGGAGGACAGCTCAGACGATTCTGACTCTGAGTCAGACGAGAAAGGTGAGGGCAGTTTGGCGAAGTCAACAAGTAGCATGGATGGACGGGCATTTTCACGCCGTTTTACCTCTACGACGTGCTTGAATCTCCACAGAAAACTTCCAGGCCGACCTAGCCAACATCACGTGCGAGATCGCCATCAAGCAGAAGCTGATCGACGAGCTGGAGAACAGCCAGCGCCGCCTGCACACGCTCAAGCAGCAGTACGAGCACAAGCTGATGATGCTGCAGTGCAAGATCAGGGACACGCAGCTGGAGCGAGACCGCGTCCTCCAGAACATGAGTGAGCACACGTTGAAAAGATCCCGTGTTTGGATCCATCCTCGATGTTGGGTGGATCCACAAGTGGAATATGTACCCACCCTTTTAAAGTTCTAAAGCCTGAAAAATCTACTTAACTCATTCACTCCCAGCCATTTTCACATTTTCTGTTTTACTGGATTTTGACTGATTTTGCAAGGCCCACAGAATATTGTGTTCTATTGCTATAAAAGCATGGAACCTATCAAAAGAAAGATTAAGGTCTCTTCTTTGATCAGGAAAAAAGTATGTTTCTGTCTGTTTCCGCTTTGCAGCAATTAGCATTAGAAGAGAGCTAAGTTTCATCAGTTTTCACAAATCTATTTAAAATTGTAAGTAATTGAGCTTTTTTTCTAGATGGCCCTGGTTGATCTCCTTTGCTCTGCTGCCACCTGCTGGCCGTTTGTGTAATAACTACCATTTCTGCAACCGTTCTTTGCAGTTGAGAGGCTGCATCAAAGCCTTCTGGATGCTCTAGCATAAAAAAAAACCCCAAAAACATATAAATACATCTTTGGGACACTTAGAACATTAAAAACAAAAACAAAAAAAAAACGTATTTATACGTTATTGGGAGTAAATGAGTTAAGTACAGTTAAAAAAAAAAAAAAAAGTGTTACTTTTCTGCGTCCTACCTTTGACGACGTGTACCTTCTTCAGGCTCTGTGGAGAGCGGCTCGGACGACAAGGCCCGCAAAATCAAGACTGAGTATGAGAGGAAGCTGAGCATGATGAACAAGGAGCTGCAGAAGCTGCAGTCGGCCCAGAAGCAGCACGCCCGCCTGCTCAAAAACCAGTCGCAGTACGAAAAGCAGCTACGCAAGCTCCAGATGGACGTGGCCGAAATGAAGAAAACTAAGGTAACACTCGTATACAGGAAAGAAAAGGTCTTGGGATCTGACTTTTAACTCTTATACTGCCACACGTTATTCAAAAAATCAGCCGCCCCACAGTGCCAGCCGATTTCCGAGCTTTTTAACTCAACTTTCAAGGCAAACAGAATATTGTGTGCTTTTACTACACGTAATGTAGGTACCACATGAAAGATCGCGTTCTATTCTTTTATTTGAAAAAAAAAATTATGTTACTTTCTACCTTATTCCGTCCTTAAGTAATCACCATTTGAAATCAGGTCATATGAGTGACATTGAGCAAAAAATGAAAAGATAAGGAGAAAACAAGCTTTTTGTAGACAGATACATTTTCTCCACAACAGTGACTTTGACACAAATATTTATTTATTTTTTTGTTTAGTGACGCTCTGTGAATTAGGTTTAATGTGACAAAGGCTTTGATCATTCACGACATTCTTGAAAACGTTCCTTTTCCTCAGATTTCGTTGTAATTCCATACACCGGCAACCCATTGATAAGAGATACAATTCTGCTGGCCATAGTTAGTGGGTGTTTTTGATTCCACAACCCATTGACCAGGCAGCGCTGCACTTAAGACGTATTTCCCATTGATTAAAAAAACAAAACATAGTTGACGTCATTTAACGTTTATGGTGGCATACATAGTGATTTTACTAATCGTTATTAAACGTTTTTGGCAGTCAAAGAGTTGTCGTCATTGTGTTCAGGTTCGCCTCATGAAGCAGATGAAGGAGCAGCAGGAGAAGAACCGCATGAACGAGTCCCGCCGAAACCGGGAGATCGCCTCCTTGAAGAAGGACCAGCGCAAACAAGAGGTCAGTGAACGCCTCGTGGTCGTCGTCATCTCCAGATGACCCATTGACGGACAATCGTCGCCTTTCCTCCCCCTCCTCAGCACCAATTGAAGCTGCTGGAGGCTCAGAAGAGGCAGCAGGAGCTCATCCTCAGGAGGAAGACCGAGGAGGTGGGTTTTGGCCTCTAGGCGGCGCTCTTTCTTTTTTGGCACGCCGCATTCAAGCGTCATCTCTGTTGTGGGGTTAGGTGACGGCTTTGAGGAGGCAGGCCAGGCCCACTTCGGGGAAAGTCATTCGGAAGATCAACCTGCCAGATCCCAACCAGGACTCGTCTCACCGTCCCCCTTCTGGACGCGTGTACTCTGGACACGGCGCTCCCAACGGCACCAGGTACCATTCCATTTGTACTTACTGTAATGCGCTAGCATTTGGGAAAGTGGGGCCACTGTCGCGGTATACTTTTCATCTGATTTCATTTTCTTATTAAACACTGACAAAACCGTAAAACACAATAAAACACAAAATCCTGCTTTCAATTACTTTTTTTTTTTTTTTGTCCTATGGAGTCTCATAAAATCATATATATCCATTCCTCTTACGTGCAGGTCCTCCCCCCGGCGCGCCGGTGGCCTTTATTCTACCCGGATGGCCCGCAACAAGTGGCAGTCTTTAGAGCGGCGCATCTCTGACGTTATTATGCAAAGGATGACCATCTCCAACATGGAGAATGACATGAACCGCCTCCTCAAGGTAGGTTTGTGAAAATGGAAAATAAAAAAACTGACTGAGCCAGCTACCAGCGAACAAATCTTGAAGCCACGCCAACACAAGATGTTTCTTTAAAATATTTCTGAGGGGGGAAAAAAAAAGTACTTTTATAAAGTACTCTTGTTGCTTATGTTTCATTTTCTTTTTTTTTCAAAAATAAAATTAGATTTTTTTTTTCAGGCTAAAGCTAGATTTTTATTTATTTTTTTCATATTTTTTGGGGTAGTTATTTTTTGAGTAAAGTATTTTTTTCTGAAAATGGTTACATGTCGGTTGGTCTATTTTTTTCTTTTCAATAATGTATTTTTTTTCTGGAAAACATTTTCTTTTTTAGAATAAAAGTCTTTTCTTTTTTTTTGTTACAATACAGAAGTCGTTTTAGGCATTTTATTTTTTAGAATGGTCTTGTCTTGGAAACAAAACTATGAATAGTCATTTTTTTTAGAATAAAGTAGGATATTATACATCAATATATATATATATATATATATATATATATATATATATATATATATATATATATATATATATATATATATATATATATATATATATATATATATATATATATATATATATTTTTTTTTTTTTAAAGTTATTTTCATGGAAATTTAGGTGGTGAAAAAGTTTACTACAAACAAATTTATTAAAGATTTAATTAGCAATTTAAGTAAAATGGCGGCCTCGGGGTTTGATTACTTCATAACAACATATCTGATAATTCTTTATCATTCATTAAGACATATCTTTATAATTCTATGATAAGAAAATTCTACCTTTTTTGCCCCGAAATTGGAGCTGATGTCCCAATACTTTTTTTCCCTCATATGACACACCTTGAATGGAGTTTGTCAAACAAAATACATCAGTGTCAGGGGACAATTAGCCAGGGTGGTTTCTCCATAAACTGTCCACATAGTCAAGTGTCTTGTTTCCATAGCAACGCGAGGAGCTGACCAAGCGCAAGGAAAAGGTGGTGAAGAAGCGAGAGCGACTGTCCAGGGAAGGCTCCGAAGCGGAGAAGGCGGTGGGCCCGCTCAACGAGGAAGTGGACGCGCTGGCCGCCAACATCGACTACATCAACGACAGCATCGCCGACTGTCAGGCTAACATCATGCAGATGGAGGAAACCAAGGTGAGGAAATCGGATAGACAGGCGCCGGGATGTTGGCATTGGTTGCTCAATATGATTTTTTATTTTATTTCTTTTTGGTGTCCAGGAGGAAGGCGACACCGTAGACGTCTCTGCTGTGATTGGATCATGCACTCTGTCGGAGGCTCGTTTCCTGCTGGATCACTTTATGTCCATGGCTATAAACAAGGTACGTACATATATGAGCACTGTATGGGCAGTTTTGAGTCACCCGAGTTTGCCACGTAGTTATTCGTCAAGCTCTTTCCTGTTCTTCATAAAGAATCAGGAATGGTAGCTAGTTAGCTACTAAGCTTTAGTTGTTTTCCTTTTGGCCCGTTGGTTTGTTAGCCGCGTAGCGCAACAGGTCGCTTAGCTTGCTAGCCACTTAGCCGACTAGCTCAGTGCATGTTCCCAAACTCCGTGTGCGGTTGTGTATCCAGGGTCTGCAGGCGGCCCAGAAGGAGTCCCAGGTGAAAGTGATGGAGGGCCGTCTGAAGCAGACGGAGATCACCAGCGCCACTCAGAACCAGCTGCTCTTCCACATGCTCAAGGAGAAGGCCGAGTTCAACCCGGAGCTGGACGCGCTGCTGGGCAACGCCTTGCAAGGTAGACGCCGCAATTTTGACCTTGAACGTTACCTTGTTGTGTTACTGTCTGTTGCATGACTTGTTCAATTTCCGAGCGCCTGCTGCTGAATACGAGCTGGTTTCAATCGCGCCTTTTTGAACAAAAGTTTTGAGAGTGAATCGATAGCTTTTGTCTCATTACTTTTGTTCAACAGAGCAATAGAGGGCTCTAAAACGGGGTTTATACAATACAGTAATTCTACTGGCCCCAAAATTGGATCCTAGGAACATAGTGAAGTTGGCCGGCATATGTTCAGCGGGATGCTTTTTAAAGTGTCTTTACTTCCTTCACTTTTCCTTCCTTCCTCCTTTCCAACTGTGGTTTTGTGATTTGTCCATGTTTTTGTTGTGTTTTCTGTTTCCACACGGTTTCCTTTTGTGTTGTGGTGTTCTTGCAGAGCTAGGTAACGTGGCAGCTGGTAAGTGGAACCACATCAGCGTCTGCTTTGTGAGCGCATGCTCTGTATGGAACTAACTTGAACAGGTGCATGAGGTGCAGCCAGTTTTCTCGGTCCTCTCGTTCCCCCCCAGCTCATCACCCGCTGCAGCCTCCATGCTTTAGCACCCTGCTAACCCCCTAGCACACACACACACACACACAGGAAGCATTCATGGATCACATGACCATCTCTGTAGGTCAACCCCAGGAGCCCCAAACTAACGATTCCTTTAACCCCCCTCTCTTTCTCCTCCTCTGGCTGAGCTCCGTGAAGAAGGCGTTCCCGTTGAAGCGGCATGGCGCTGTGGTGACATCGCCTGCCATCATCCGCCTCGCGCCTTCCATCTTCCAAAAATCCATTCTCTTATCATAAATAAACTACAGCGGAACCTCCAAAACCCAACCATTTCAAAATGTCATGATATTGTAACTGTAGTTTAAGATATTATTGTGATACAATTGGGCAATAGAATAAATTAAATTCCATCACAAAATAATGTTATAGATGCTAACATAATACAAATGACTGTATACGCAATGCTATACTTATTAAATCCTTCTAGTCTCTTTTTTGTTTTTTTGTTTTTTTTTTAAGTGTAAAATGTATTTTTTTTTTTGCAAGAATGATAGTTGTGGCTTCAATGAACAGTCATAGTATATATATTTTTAAGGAAAATATATTGCATCTAATTTTTTTTAAAATTTTATTATTATTTCTTTTTTAGAAAACAGAATGAAAGATGCCATTTTTATATGTAAAAAAAAAAAAGTCATTTCTTTTGGAGAAAATTTGGAAATTTTGAAAAATTTTTTGGGGGGTAAACTTGTTCTTTCAGGGGGAAAAAAAAAATCATAAAATTATAGAGGAAAAGTTGTTTTTTTTTTTTTTCCCCTAACCCAATAGGAAACTTTTTTTTTTTGACCTGTAACTCTGTTGAGAAAAAAAAAGTTTTTATTCATGTTTTTAAAATTTTATCATTATTATTATTTTTTAGATAATAAAAATAGCAAAATAAGAAAAGAGATGTAAAAAAGCACTTTACAAGACATCCAAGAAGGAATAGTGTGGGTTTCACTTTGGAGGTTCCACTGCAAGTGACTATATAGTATGCTGACTTTTTTTTTTTTTTTTTTTTTTTTTTTTTTTTTAAGTGTCACTTGAGTCTTGACAAAGGTTTCTTTTCCCACAGAAAACGGGGACGACAGCAGCAGCGACGAGTCGGCCGCCAGCCCGTCTGCAGAGGGAAGGTAAGTTGGGTGTGGCATCGCCTCCTTTCTACGACTATTAACAAGATGAATGAATAAAACTGTTTGCATTGTCCTTTCAGCACTGTGCCAGATCTCATGAAGTTCTGTGGTGAGACAAAGTCCAGGAATAAGGTATTTTTCAATGTAGCATATTTTATGTTGTATACCATTTTCCGATCAACCTAATCAGGTTTTTTTTTTTAAGTTTTTTTGTCTTCATATATATTTCTTTAGTGTTTTTTTTTTCTGATTTTCAAATCAAGATTTTAATATAATTATACTTTTACACAAGAATTCCCAAATACAGCAGTCTGAGTCCATTCCATAAAGAGGTCATTAGCATACGCTGATTGGACTCTGAGGCTTTACATGCGGGTTCACTTCCTGCCTTTTTCAGGCTCGCCGGCGGACCACCACTCAGATGGAGCTCCTGTACGCCAACAGCGAGGCCGCCCCCGACACAGCCGACTTCTCGTTGCCTCTAGCAGAGACGCCGGACGGCGGCAGTGACTTTGCGGCGCTCTCGCCTGCCTTCTCCTCTAAAATGCTCAGCGTGTAAGTCGGCAAACTTACTCGCGTTGACCTGCATGCGCCTCATCATCATTTCACCCCCATTTTTTGTTGTTGTTTTATGATTCATTTGTCCCCTTAAACTGTCGAATCCAACGATCAGTCCGTGCTCCAGAATGCCGTCGGCTGCTGATAAGCGAGCATCGCCGGCACCTTCGCCGCTTTCTCGCAGGAAGACGTATGACAAGGCCCAAGCGGCAAGCGACAGGGCAAAGCTCAAGGAGATTAAACAGTAAGAGCCAACAGTAACACCAAAAAGGCTGCAGTAACTCCACTAATACTGGCTTGGCACTCAAATTGATCAACTCAATTGACCAGTTTTTCTAATTTTCTCCTCATTCTCCCCCCCCCCAATCACACTTGACCATTTTTATGTAAATTTTGCCGCCATTCTCTGCCCAAGTACAATTACAAAACGCCAAATGTTTTGGAATTTTGGATCGGCTATCTAGATTGTGCATAAAATTAGGTAGCAACTGGACAAAATCTGTAGGTCGGGACAAATTCCTTTTGGAAGGACCCCTGGAAAAAAACGGCCATTACAAACCAAAATTTAACCAAAATATTTAGCTGTGAATTTATTTATTTTTTGCTGGTCTAGTGATGATGTTTCATGAAACTGGCTTTGGAGGCTGATTTTTTACTAAAATGTACAAACAAATGACAAGTCATCCAACTGAAGTTGTCAGTTGTCACACATAATGTTGTCCAATTTATTGGCCGCTAGCGATATGAACCAATATATGAATTACGACGATTGATATAAACAGACTGTATACTGTACATGAGCACAGTTTTTTAGTACCCAAAATATGATTCAAGAAAAAAAGGAACACCACTACTTTAAAATAAGGAATTTTAATTAGTTACACTGTCAACATGAGGACTTCAACTGTAAGCAGTATCTCTTACATTATTCAATTATTACACTCCATGATAAAAGATGGAAAATGACTAGTTTAATAAATGTTGTTTGGCCCAAAAGGAATTTACACTATTATAGTGTTTCAAAGAAATTCGTCTCAATATTTTTACATGTTAAAACATTCTCGTTTCTCTTGTCAAAATTAATCATGATTAATATTTTCTTCATAATCGAGCAGCCCTATGTTAAAAAAACTGTAGTCTTAGATAATGGTGGAGATGAGAATGAACTGACATTTATCTTTATTTCACAAAGATGCTACTTGCATGACTATAACATCTCTAATTTGCTCTCTTAAACTTGTGTGGGGGGGGGGGGGAAACTAGAATGTTCTTTAGTGCCCTAACAGCTTGTGTTTGTGACCGTTATATTGTTTTACAAAGTTCCAGCTTACAATGGCATTAAAAAAAAAAAGAAAAGAAAAAGTTTCTCTTGCTGTTGTGGGACGTGTGCTGCACAGTAACAGTGCAATAGAAACTCTGTGCAGCAGAAAGGTCAATACATAGATTACGACTGATGCCGATTTATTAGTGATTAGCAGTAACTGGCAGTAGTTAATTTTACTACTACTGCTCACCATTACGATAATAATAAGACTTTCATGCTCCTTTTCAAATGGTAATAGCATCGCTTGCGTGTTTTGACATAGCAGTCAAAGCTAACCTCAACTCAGTGGCACCACCTATGTTTCAACACAAGTAACAACACTTTATTTGGGGTTGCTAAAAATTGACATTTGAAGAACAATATTTGTCTCATTTGCCCCTCTTTTTTTTTTTGTGTGTTTCATCCCTTTTATGTCCATCTTTTTCCTAATGATTTGAATTTTCCACAGAGCTGCATGACTCTGTGCCTGATTGTGAGCACGGAACACCTCCCGTTGAAGATAAACCCCGCGATGTTAGCATGCAAAATGGCCACGTTTGTGTTTTGATTCTGCAGGGGCGTCATCCACCCGGTGGCGTCCACCAAGAGTCGCTCAGCCTCGCTGCTGCAGTGCGTCCACGTGGCCGAGGGACACAGCAAGGCCGTCCTATGCGTCGAATCCACCGACGACCTGCTCTTCACCGGATCCAAAGGTGTATTTAAGTCATGGAAGGACCCTACCCTCTCTTTTTTTTTTAATTTTTTTATTTTATTTTAATAAAATTCGCAAAAAAGCCGTGAAATTAACTGTTTCTACTTCCTGTTTAATTATACCCACAATGCCTTGCTCTAACATCCGCCATGCTAGACGCTGACTCTGCGTGGTCCTCTTCCTTCAGACCGCAGTTGCAAAGTTTGGAATCTGGTGACGGGCCAGGAAATCATGTCGCTGGCTGGACACCCCAACAACGTGGTGTCGGTGCGTTACAGTTCCAGCCTGGTCTTCTCCGTCTCCACCTCCTACATCAAAGTGTGGGACATCCGCGACTCGGCCAAGTGCATCCGGACGCTCTGGTGAGTGAGTAAGGGGGAGGTCGCTCCACAATGTTGTGTACGTCCATGTTTATGTTCCAGGGAACTTATTTCCACCCAGTCCACCTTAGATCTTATGGTGGTTTCTTCTGCGATCACTGGTCCAGTAGATTAAACATGGGCGCACACAACATTGTGGAGCGACATTACCATTTTGAAGTGTTCTCTGCACATTATTAGCTCTGCTCTGTCTGCCTCAGATTTTATGTTACGTGGAGTAATGTCTACCAATTTGCATTCCAGTGGCTTAACATGGACACACGCATGCAACATTGTGGACCAACCTTATCAGTTCTGCCCAGTTTGCTGCAGGTTGTACATTTTGTAGAAACAGTGTCTTCACCACCAATTAGCGTTGTCGTAAACTAACAGGGTCTTCATAATGTTTTGTGTCCATTTTATTTTCCAGGGAGCCATGCTATGTATGTATGCTATGCAGTTATTATCAATCAAGTAGACTGCTGGGGTCACTCCATAATGGTGTGTGTGTGTGTGTCCACGTTTATGTTCTGGGAAGCTATATGATTTATTTGTTCTGCCCACTCTGCCTCAGAACTTAAATTTTCTACTGGAAACACTTTTTTTCCCCCCCAACAATTAGCATTTCAGTATGCTAAACATGGAGGCACACAATATTGTGGAGTCGTAGTGTTATATTCTGGGGAGCTACACACATTATGTATTTCCACGCAGTGATTCTCAGATTTGTGTTATGCTGAACATTTTTTTTTTTTCCTCAGTAAACTGATATGGTCACTCCACAGTGTTGTGTGCATCCATCTTTTTGTTCTCTAACACTATTTCTTGGCACCCCCTTGTGTCTGCAGCTCCTCCGGTCAGGTTAATGTTGGCGACGTTTGCGCAGCTAACACCAGCCGGACGGTCACCATCCCGGCAGGTGAGAACCTGATCAACCAGATTGCACTGAACCCCAACGGGACAGTCTTATACGCCGCAGCCGGAAACTCGGTCAGGGTGTGGGATCTACGAAAGTGAGAATCTAGATTCTTTTTTTGGATCCGTATACTGTGTAAAAATGCACAATATATTGACTGATCAATTATCTTTGTAGATTTGCATCCACTGGGAAACTCACCGGTCACCAGGGTCCTGTTATGTGTTTGACTGTGGACCATTCGGGGAACAATCAGGACCTGGTGATCACCGGCTCCAAAGACCACTATGTCAAGGTGTGTTATATCCCAGTAGACTGACATGTGGGTAATACTCCACAACGTTGTGTGTGTCCATGTTAACAGTCCTGAGCGATACACAATTTATTGTTCATGACCATTCTGCCTCGGAATTTAAGTTATGTGGAGACGACATCTTTAAGGAGAAGTAGGGTTTCAGTAGACTGACAGGCAGTCGCTCCATAATGTTGTGTCTCCATGTTTATGTTCCAGAGACCAACGCAACATTAGTTCCACCAAGTTTTCCTCATAATAGCTCTGATCTTACTTGACATGTAGGAGTTTTCTGCCTGGTGATTAGTATCCCAGTAGAGTGACAAGTGGTCACTCCACAACGTTGTGATTTAGTCTGTTCCTCACTATGGAGCTTCTCTGTAGGTTTGGTTGGTGTATTAATGTTGTATTAACTGTGTGTGCGTGTGTGTAGCTCTTTGACGTGACTGAAGGCTCCCTGGGAACCATCGGCCCGACCCACAACTTTGAACCCCCCCACTACGACGGGATCGAGTCTCTGGTGATCCAGGGTGACTTCTTCTTCAGCGGCTCACGCGACAACGGTATCAAGAAGTGGGACCTGGACCGAAAGGACTTGCTGCAGGTGCTGCTTGCGTAACGGCATGTGATTAGTGGCACATGAGATACTGTCGTGATTGCTCCACAATGTGGTGTTTGTCCTTATTTATGTTCTGGGAAGATTTGTGACGTTTTTCTTCTTTTTGAACTCCACTTGATCCAATATTGGATTCTTCATCAATTACTTCAACCTTCTCCCATCAGCAAGTCCCGAACGCCCACCGCGACTGGGTGTGCGCCCTGGGGGTGGTCCCCGGCTCTCCGGCCCTCCTGAGTGGCTGTCGAGGGGGGGTTCTCAAATTGTGGCACACGGACACTCTGGCCGGCCTGGGCGAGCTCAAGGGTCACGACAGCCCCATCAACGGCATCTCCACAAACGCCAGCCACTTGTTCACCGCCTCTGAGTGAGTTCACATATTCATTAGAGCCTGACCAATATGGATGTCGATTGCGATATTAGGCAGAATAAAATTCTGATAACAGATTAATTTAAAAAAAATATAATGATTGAAATCACTCATTTTTTTGGTCCCTTAAAACTTGCAACCGTAAAGATTTTTTTTGAGGGCCCTAATATTCACTTACCAGTTTGTCAGGTGAAGGATTAGTTTTTTGTTTTGTTTTTTTGTTTTTTTTTGGGGGGGGGGGGGGGGGGGGCTGAGGGGTTGCTTAATCCAACACAGAAAACAAATAGATGGATTTGTAAAAACAGGATCACAAAGAGGAGCAGAGACCCCAGCTAATCCGATATGGCCAACAATTGTGTCCTCTAGGTGGCGGTAATGTCAACCATCTACCTCGTATGGGAGTTTTCGCACATGGAAATTGATCATATCAAGAAAATGGATGGACGGACTATAGAATCTTTTCAAAATCTGATTATTCTATCGATTATTCTATTCCATTTGTTAATCCACTAAGGTTGGACATAAGTTGAATTGGCTGGATATAAATGCTTTATTTTATTTTAGTATAAGTAATTTATTATCTTCTACGCCTAGACATTATTATGACACCAACAAAATTAGCGTTAGCAATCACGATCAGCATTAGCGTGCTAGCGATGAGGAATGAAAACAAATGATAAACATTAACTACCATTTAGTTCGCACATACATCATTATATTTACATTACACATGTAATAGTGTCTTAAAAGTCATGTACAGACGATGCTTCAACATTATTCCATGAATAAACAAGGGTAGAGCTAGCTGTTAGCTACATTAGGTCAGTAACTTTCTGTTCTTCTCTTCTTCTGGTGATGTTTAGTCAAGTGCATGACTGCCCTCTACTGGTTAAGTGATGAACACCTAAAATTGAGTTGCAGGTGATATTTTGGAATAATGACAGCCTAAGTGTTTTTTTTTTGTTTTTTTTTAAATAGGAAGTTCAGAACTTCCTTTAATGTGTTTCGGGGAACCTCAATGTGCTGTATTGTTTTTTATAAAAAATGGACAGGCCAAACATGGTTCCGGCGGAGCTTCGAGGCAGAAAATTTAGGTCGACCTATTTTTAAAATCGACTTATCCGATTTTTTTTTCCCCAGTTCTATTGCAAATGTTATCACTTGGGGAAGGTCTGTGTCTGATATTTCAAGCGAAACCTCCATTTCAATGTTTTTTTTGTTGCTGTTTGTGTCTCACAGCGACCGGACAGTGAAGATTTGGCGCGCGCGCAGCGGCGGACTGGACGGCACATTCGATGCGGTTGACAATGCGGCGGACGAGGTGGCGAGTAACTGAACGCTTTCGCGGCACCTTCTGATGGACACTGTTATGATGTGCACTTTGATTCCCCATATGCGTATCTCTATGCCAGTACTAAGCCCTAACACACACATACTGTACGGCTGCTAAGTGATAACTACTCATCAAGGTTGCGTTAAGTGTTTTCCAAACATTTCCAAACATAGCTATTATTAGCTATTGCTTTTAGCACGTAAGTGGCCCAACATGGCCGCCGCTCGTGCTCCGAATTCTTGGATGGAAGGAGTCGGGTTGCTAGCCGGTCTAAACAACCCAGCGCTGCGCTTCCTGTTGCTGGACGTCCTCAAGTCAATGCTTGTACAAGTGTCTTTTTGTCACCCAAAAGGCCACAAGTTCTCTTTAAGTCTTCTTTTAAGCTTCACCTCCTGGTGAGTACATTCATCTATATATAGAGAGATTTTTTGTTGTTAACCAAGGTTTCAATTTCAAATGTGGCAAATGATGCTGGATGTGTCTTTTGTGACGTACACCAGACTTGATTTTGTGGCCTCCTGTTGCAATTGGTCTTTAGTTTTAGCACGTCGGTTTTAAAAGTGAGCTTTTTTTTTTTTCAGATTGAAGCCCATTTACATTATATATATTCAATATGCAAAATTGACGAGGTCCACACTCCTATACACATGGACCTGCTCGGTACTTTATGTCCACATTCACAACATTTCCCGTATGTTGACATGGGCCGTGCTCACCATGTGTATTTGACATCATCCACTCTCATTTCATGTTGACATGGTCCGTGCTCTCAGTAATTTCATGGTCCCGTGTTCATTACATGTCTACCGATATGGTCGCGCTCACTGTGTGTATGTGACATGGTCCACGCACACTTCATGTACAATCGTTTTTGACATGGCCCAGGCTCACTATATGTTGGCACGGTCCGTTCGCACCTTGTGTAGGTTGCTATAGCAACCTCTCACTACATGTATGTTGACATAGTTCATGCTCACAGGACATTTGACATGATCCGTGCTCACTTTTGCGTATTTTGTCATGGTCCGTGCTCCCAGTTTGTTTCTGGCATGGTCTGTGTTCACGTAACATGTTGACAAGGTCCATGCTAGGATTGTCTATGTTTGTTAGCACGGTCCACTCTCACTACATGTATGTTGACATACTCCATGCTCACAACACATCTTTGATATGATCAATGCACACTTTTGCGTATTTTGGCATGGTCTGTGCTCCGTTTGTTTTTCTGGCATGGTCTGTGTTCACGTAACATGTTGACAAGGTCCATGCTAACCTTGTCAGCACAGTCCAGTCTCGCTACATGTATGTTGACATAGTCCATACTCACAACACATATGACCCGTGCTCTCTTTTGCATATTTTGGCATGGTCCGTGCTGACAGTTTGTTTTTCTGGCATGGTTTGTGTTCACGTAACATGTTGACAAGGTCCATGCTAAGATTGTCTATGTTAGTTAGCGCAGTCCACTCTCACTACATGTATGTTGACATAGTCCATGCTTACAACACATTATCCTTGTTCACTTTGCCGTGTTTTGGCATGGTCCGTGCTCCCAGTTTATTTTTCTGGCATGGTCTGTGTTCACGTAACATGTTGACAATGTCCATGCTAACCTTGTCTATGTTCGCATTGGCCATCTCAGTACATGTATGTTGACATAGATGGCGCTCTCTATACAAATCTAGACATGATCCGTGCTCACGACATGTGGGTTAGCCATACTTACATGTATGTTACATTATCCACTCTCACTACATGTCAACATAGTCTGTGCTATCCTCTTGTGTGTTGACATGGTCTGTGATCACCACGTGTATGTGGAAACGGTTCGTGCTTACTGTAAGTCCACAGCATAGTCCATGCTCATTACACTAAAGTAGTCATGGAGACACACTAACTTGATGTACAGTATGGATGTGGTCTACACCGCACTCACGTTCTGTGTATTTATTGACACGGTCCATGCTCACTCAATAACCGAATGTTCACCCTTGTGTCGTCGCCTTGCTCAATTTTATCAGAGGGCTTCTCGTCGCGTGTTATGCGGCCCACACGTTAGCATAGCAATGCATAGTTTATGTAATTTTATGTCACAGACCTTTTTGTAGAGAAGAGGCCTTCAGATGCCGTGAATGTTTTAATCATGACGATGCGAACGCGGCTGAATGTTTTCTTTTGGGACCACCGATATGAACGCTTCCTGACTTGATTTGTTTTATTCACGGTTAGATTGTTTTTGTTGTTAGCAGTTTGGTTCGGTCCATGTTCAACATAATCCCGGACCTTCCCCTCCCCCTTTTGGAATTGTAGAAGCCATCTTCCAAATGGCCGTCTCTGTAGCTATTCTAATGTCAGATGATGCCCGGTGAGAATAAACGCCATCTGTCAAAAACAAAACGGATCCCTGGTGCTTTCTTCTTTGCACAAGACACATTTTTTCCTCCATAATTTTTTATTTATTTATTTATTTTATACTTTAAAACACATTCTTCCGCTATAGTTTTTTTTTTTTTTTTTTTTTTTTTAATAATACTTTCAAACTAATTGCATTGACTTTCCATAGGCCACATTCTCCAAAACCAGAACCTTGACGTGGACTACAACTGTGAAATAATTACCAAACGTATCCACCAGATGGCAGCAGTGGCCGTGCAGGATCTCAGTAAAGGTGGTCATATGATATCACACATAACTACTACACACACGTTTACACTGTCTGCGCTTAGTTCCTGTAATGGTCTGTGCTTCTCGTAGGCGTTTCCTGATATTTTTGTACTCAAACCTTCAAACACAAGCACTGTTCCCCAGTGAGCGTCCGTAGCATCAGAGAGATCTCATTGTTCAAAGGTATCAAAATGGGGCACATCAGCGATGGTCCCTCCAAAATGGATGAAAAGATGAGACGAATGTCAAGAAAAGCTTATTAGAACATCTGAACGTTATTTGGAGTTAATCAGAGGCACTGTGCCCGGTGGCAGGTGTGTACTGACTCGCATTTTACATGAATTTGAATGTGATTGGTTACTTCTGAATATTCATTCACAATCATAAGAGGGTGTGCACACTTGCGAAAACCCATTTCCTCAGAATATTTTTACATCCCATCATGATCTGTGCTCACTTGATGTGTTTTGTGCACTGTCCCTGCTCAATCACTACAAGTACTGCAAACTTTCTGTTCAACTTGCCGTGTTGTTGTTTCCTCAAAGTCTCCCGGGCGGCAGAACGATGATGCTTATTAAAGCGTGGGCGTCCATTCATCCTCATTTAAAAAAACAGCAGCAGCAGCAGCACGCGGGCCTTTTTGCAGCCTTGCGCCTGTGGGAGGAGATGCCGACTCAGCGGGACTTTTCATCAGGAACACCCTTTGAAAGGCGATTCTCAGTAAAGATAAATACCTTACTTTGGTTTCTTTTAGCCTGCTATGCTAAGCTAAGGCCATATTATTGTTTTAATGCAGTTTTGGCTAACTTGTGTGCTCCTTAACTAATTTGCTCCCAATAATGTATAAATACGTTTTTTTTTTTATGTTCTAAGTGTCCCAAAGACGTATTTACACGTTTTTGTTTGTTTGTTTGTTTTTTATGCTAGAGCATACAGTAGGCTTTGATGCAGCCTCTCAACTGACAAAGAATGGTTGCAGAAATGGTAATTAGTCCACAAACGGCCAGCAGGAGGCAGCAGAGGAAAGGAGATCAACCAGGGCCATGTAGAAAAAAAGCTCAATTACTTAATTATTTTAAATAGATTTGTGAAAACTGATGTAACTTAGCTCTCTTCTCATGCTAATTGCTGCAAAACTGAAACAGATAGAAACATACTTTTTTTACATACTTTAATCTTTCTTTTGTTAGGTTCCATGCCTTTATAGCAATCGAACACAATATTCTGTGGGCCATGCAAAATCAGTCAAAATCCAGTAAAACAGTCGGGAGCGAACGGGATTGCTTCTGTGAAAATGGCTGGGAGTGAATGAGTTAATGAGAACATTCTTCATATTTGTACAGCTGATAAGAATCCTAAAATGTCAATGTTTTCGTAAATTTTAATAATACAGTGAAGTCATTGTCTTGTGTTCAAGGTCTGATGCTGATGATGTGCTCGTATCGCGACAGGATCTTGTTTACGTGTCAACCACGAGAGGCAGCATTTAAATGTGAGATTTTTCACGCTCTTCACCTGTCGGCTGCATACTTGCCAACTCGGCAGATATTTACATTATGTATTTAGAGCATTTTTTGGGGTGGGGGGTGAGGTCGCCTTTGTAATAGCAAGGTAGGCCGAAGGTGGATCTCATTATATTAGTCATTATGACCTTGTGAGATGCTGGAAAAAAAAATTCAAAATGTCTGAAAAACACTTGCTCAGTATATCATTCCTAGGTGTGAACATTTCTACTTGACCAGCGCAAACAGATGTCCAGTGTTTGTCTCTCAGCTTCACGTGCTCGCTAATTAGCTTTGTTTTGCATCTAGTATCATGGAGGGCTAGCTTCACCGCCATCTTTGTTTTGGTCAAACTCGCAGCGATGACCCAAAGTGAGTAGCTATCGCCACTTGTGTTGAGGTGATATTGCCATACGGCTGGAAAAGGACTTAGTTGAGACAGGTTAGCATTTATGCTAACAGTTGCTAGCATGTCTTGTCGCCAGCCTGCCATTTTGCTCCAAGCGTGTCCAAGGTGGTCCCCAATGGTGAACCATCTGCTGAGTCACAGCTGGCCTGGACCACCTTCACGTGACTTTGACACTACTTTTTTTCTTCTTCTTCTTCTTTGACTTCTTTGTGGTGACATTTTATTCCAATAGAAGATACACAGGTATGTGATGTCATATGCATCCAAAGCTTAGTTTTGACTTTGACCAGACGTCGCCTTTTTGCTCGAGACAGTCACATTTTTGAGCCTTGGGTTCTGCTTCCCGTCGGATTTCGCCAACCTCATTTTGTCCCGATATTACGCAGATCCCGTCCCGGCATCTTGTTTTTGTGCGTGTATGTCAATCACACAGTTGCCATACGATGAACCAATTAAAAGGGAATTTAACTGTTAAATGTCTTCCTATATGTTTCCAAATTAAACTTTTTGAGTTTGTATCATCTAATCTGTAGTAGGCGTTGACCGGAACTAGAACTACTTCCTACTTTCCAGCTTCCAATGGGGCATATGCCACGGAGGAGGCGGGACTTCCGGGTTTCACACATCAATTTTGTTTCCGGTTCCTGTTTGGGTCACGTCCCAGTACTCGTGCTTCCGCATTTGTGCCCCTCGGTTTGCATGTTCCTGTCGACAGGTGTGAGTGTGTGTGTGTGTGTGTGTGTGTGTCTCTCTCTCTCTCTCGCTCTCTCTCTCGCTCTCTCTCACTCTCTCTCGCTCTCTCTCACTCTCTCTCTCTCTCTCTCTCTCTCTCGCTCTCTCTCTCTCTCGCTCTCTCTCTCTCTCTCTCTCTCTCTCTCGCTCTCTCTCGCTCGCTCTCTCGCTCTCTCGCTCTCTCTCTCTCTCTCTCGCTCTCTCTCTCGCTCTCCTCTTTCTCTCTCTCTCTTGTTCTCTCTCTCTCGCTCTCTCTTTCTCTCTCTCTCTTGTTCTCTCTCTCTCGCTCTCTCTTTCTCTCTCTCTCTCTCTCTCTCTCTCTCTCTCTTCTTTGTCTCGCTTTCTCTCTCTCTCTCTCTCTCGCTCTCTCTTTCTCTCTCTCTCTCGTTCTCTCTCTCTCTCTCTCTCTCTCTCTCTCTCTCTCTCTCTCTCTCTCTCTCTCTCTCTCTCTCCCCCCCTACTGTTGTCATTCTTGCAGTCTCCTCTCTCATTCCCTGTACTTTCTCTACCTCTCACCTGTTTCAATCCTTCTCCCTCCGCCTTCCCTCTCCTTTCCCTATTCCATCACTCAGTTCTTGTCTTCTCTCCTCTTTATCTTCTCTGTTCCGGTCCTCTCTCACGCACAATTACTCCCTCATGTTCCCCCAATCACTCGCTCTGTCTTTCTCTTAATTTCTCTCCATCTCCCCTCTTTTTTTCTCGCTCTCTGCAAATCTCTCTTTCTCCCCCTTCTCCCTCTTCTCCTCACTCCGCTCTCCGTATCGCCCCTCTCTCATTCTCACTGAGTGCTATAGTACAGGTATGAATGTCATTATTACACGCAGCTGCTTTAATCCACAGCCAATTGAAACTCTCTCGTTCTCTCTCTCGCTCTCTCGCTCTCTCTCTCTCTCTCTCTCTCTCTCTCTCTCTCTCTCTCTCTCTCTCTCTCTCTCTCTCTCTCTCTCTCTCTCTCTCTCTCTCTCTCTCTCTCTCTCTCTCTCTCTCTCTCTCTCTCTCTCTCTCTCTCTCATATGTTGTCACACACTCCCGGCTTTTTCCCGCGCTCGGAAGCATCCACACGTCGGCGCTCGGGCGGGAGCAGCGGACGGAGGAGCCGCCTCCTTCCTCCTCAGTTCCCACCACTTCCACTGGCACCAACTCCCTTCTCCTTCACGACACGACCACCGCGCTCATCATCATCATCATCATCATCATCATCCTCCTCCAGCTCTTCTCCGTCCCTCTCATGCCCGCCACTGAGGCTTTCCAGCAGCTTGGAGCATGGCGTGCATCGGGGACGCGGACCCCTTCACCGCAGCCATCCCCGCCACCAAAGTTGAACTCACCGTGTCGTGCAGGTAGGGAATATGCGTCCTTGATGTGTGTGATGCCGAATTTTGGCGTAGCTGTCGCGTGTTTGTGTGTGAGCCGGCACGTGCGGAGATGTTTGACACATTTGGTGCCCAGATTGTGTTTCATTATTACTATGAGACGTGCCGTGCTGATTTGACATACTCGTTTAATTCGTTCCGTGACCAAGCTTGCAAATCAAGTTCCCCCATTAAAATGTGTTGAATGCCGTTAGACTGCTGCGTCCCTACCCACAAAATATTTTTGTCACACCTATTTAATTAAAAAATAGTACTGTATTGTGTGAAGGGGTGTGGCAAATTGAGTCAGGTTGGCTGGTTAGTATGTGTGTGAGCGTCTGGGCGTGAGTAGTGGCCTATAGCAGCTCCTTGCAAGTACAGTATTGTCATTTTGTATTTTGTTTGTTCCGTTTAATAAACAGCTGTAAGGTCATCAGTAGCTCTCGCACCTTACCGTCATGCAGTAGCTTTGCGACACCCAAACAATCGACCAGGTGAAGGCTCGTCATGCGGAAAATTAAATTGGGGACTCATATGGGAAGCCCGTACCTGCATGAATGTATTAAAGGTGGATTTGTTTGTGTCGGCTCTGATGAGACGCATCCAAACATCAAATGCAACATGTCCTCCCCTATAGTTTGATATTGTATGTGATGTCCTATATTGCGTTATTGTTGTGTTAGTAATTAGCTGTGTACAGCAATGTGTGATACTGAGAGCTGTTTCTAATATTTTGACCGTGTTGTGTAGCTCAACCAAACTCACAAAAATATTAAAGACAGCTCTCAGCATGATTCAAGCAAAAGTCTGCTTTGCCGTATTAAAGGCAGAATTCTGAAGTTTTTTTTGTTTTGTTTTTTTCTATTGGATCTGATGTGATGGTGTACCTAATGAAGTGTCCAACCGCAAACCCTGATTGTTTATGAGGATGAATATGTGTTCATTTACCCTAATGCTAATAATAGAGTGGTCGTCCCTTTGTGACAGACTTTGCCCCAGTTTTGTCACGGGGTTCACTTAAGAAAAATAAATGAAAAATAAGATCCTCCTGTGAGGGGGAAAAAAGGGAATAATAATGATCTCCGTTGCTTGCCATTATAGAATTAAAATGAATTAAAAGGTGTTGCAGTATACTGTAAACATGGCCACTAGGGGGAGGAACTATGGTCAAGATAAAAAAAAATAAAATAAAAATATGCTCTCTACTGTCATGTTCTCTTAGTTATGGTTAATTTTAGCATAAAGCACCATAGAAATTGTTGTACTGGTCCAGCCTTGTGTAATTCTCATGAATGATTCATAGGTCGGACAACTGTATTGAAATTTATAACCAACCATTTCACATGAGCTACGCATGACCAAACAATTAGTGACAGTTTTGATGGCTTCCTTGATTAATGCCAGTAGACAAGAGTCGCCTCCAGCGTTTATCTGGATGTCTATCATGAGTATACAGTAGACACATGAAAAAAAAGTCTGCCAATTTGGTTTGGAGCGGCCATTTTGGGGAAATTTTTGGTTATTGCCAGGAGAATTCTTACAATATATTTTGTCTGATTTGCTAACAAATTTGTAGCGCGTATGATTCAAAATTGTGAAGTATTTGAGTTTTTGTTATTGTATGTTTTCATAGGTTCAAGAGGCATATCTACCATAACTAGACCCACAAAAAAAAAGAAAAAAACTCTCAATAAGCCATGCCTGAAAAGACACAGGAAGTCTGCCATTTTGGTTTGAAGCAGGCATTTTATATTCCGAAGTGCACCACAGAACCTTTTCAAAATTTCGGCCCCCAAAGCTAGTTTCACTGAGCAAAATTTGAAATTTGGTGGGCATGTCTATCATAATTAGAACCACAAAAAGACACAGGATGTCTGCCATTGTGGTTTTAAGCGGCCAATTTAGGTTCAGTAAGACACCCAATAACTTAAGTAAAAATTCAGCCACTGAAGCTAATTTGACTTTGCAACATGAAATTTGGCAGTTATATCTGACATAAGTAGACCCACAAAAAGTCTCAAAGGGCCATGCGCGAACAGACACAGGGAGTCTGCCATTTTGGTTTGAAAAAGTCAATTTAGGTTCAATAAGGCAAGCAAAAACCTTTGGGGAAAAAAAATATGTGCTAATGCTATAATTTGGAATAAACATTAAATTTGTCAGGCATATCTACCATAGGTAGACCCACAAAAAAAGTCTTCTCAGACCATGACCAAAAAGACACAGGAAGTTAGCCATTTTGGTTTCAAGCTATAATTTCACTTAGCAACATGAAATTTGTCAGGCATATCTACCATAGGTAGACCCACAAAAAAAGTCTCAACAGACCATGACCAAAAAGACACAGGACGTTAGCCATTTTGGTTTCAAGCAGCCATTTAGATTCATTAAACACACCCGAGAACCTTTGTAAAACTTCAGCCCTTGAAAACAGTTCCATTAGCAGCATGAAATTTGGTTGACATGTCAATCATGAATAGACCCACAAAAAAGTCTCAAGACGCCACACCTGAAAAAACACAGGACGGCTGCCATTTTTTGGTTTGAAGCGGCCATATTTTCCATTAGTGGCCCCCCCCCCCTGCTGACAGAAAGTACATCTCATCCGCCTGCCCCACCTAAAATCCTTCCCACCTTTCTACATGTGCTTTGTTAGGCGGTGTAATTTTCTCACTTTGCTGTGGTGCGTAATGTTTGTAAGATGGTCGCCTTGCCATACAGGCTTCACATTTACTTCAGAGCAGAAGGACTGACAGGCACACACACAAACACACATTTGAGTGACGGCGTGTTGCGAGCAGACGGCATCGAGCGACCCCACAGATGTTGGGAAAGTCACAGCGTCAAAGATCACACGGCCGCCGCCGTCGCCGCCGCCGCCGCCTGTCTCGGGTCCGAGCGCATTGTGGAGTTGGAGCCGCCTGACATTTCGGGCCCGCAGAAGGCGGCGCGGAAGCATTGACGCGTTGAGATGTGGCGCCATCGAAGACTCCCCGCTGACCCGCTGCGAGGCGGGTCGATGTGTCAGCGCCAATGTTTCGCTTTCCTCGCCTAGGTGAAGAAAGAGACACCGTGCGTGCAACAACAGCAACGAAGAAGAACCTTTAAGGGTTTGGGATCAATACGGACCACTGTATTGGCGCTTTTTGGCCAAAAAGACCAACATGGTATTGAGCAATTGTTGTCCATCATGTCTTCCACACAGCATCTGTGCAACAGCACTGCAGAAATATCATTAGAGTCTTTCACACAGAGGAAAGCAGTGGGAAAATGGACTAAAGTCTTAATGACTTTCATAAAGATATCCTGTAAAATTGTCGCTTTTGAGCCAGAACATATTTTTAAAATCATAGTCTGTGGAAAGTTGGGTTTAAAATCTACACTTATCCCCCCCAAAGTAGCTGCATACTGTAGATGACTGTACCTCATTTTGTGTTTCACGCGAAACCCGGCAAAACTGCATGTATAAATTAATTTAAAAAAAATCCTTGGTTTTCCAAGCTGTGTAAAATTAACTTGCGTAACTTTCACACAGATACCTCACAAAATTGCAGCATCAGAGCCATAATCGTTGTTACTGCATTTTGTGTCTTTCATACAGAATCCAGCGAAGCGACATGGAAAAAGGCAGCCACTTTAAAAAGAAAATAACTCACTTTTACAGACTATGTAAAAATGGGTTTAAGACTTAAAGCCTTTCACACAGCGACATTACGAAATTTCACACAGCGACATAACGAAATTTCACACAGCATCCAGCAAAGCCACATGGGAAAAGGTGTTACTAAAACTGCTGCTTTTACAGGCAGGGGGAAAATTAGTCTACACAGACATCTTGCAAAATTTTGACTTCAGAGCATATTAGATGTTTTCTCTTTCACACAAAACCCAGCAAACCATATGAGAAAAAGGGGACAGTGGGGAAAAAGGGGCCTCAAAAATTGAGTTTGACTTTTCACACACATATGGCCAAAGATTGCCTAATTATGAATTGAATTTTCAGACATAACCCAGCAAAGCTAGATATCACCACCATCCGGTCATCAGAAGCAGTGCAAAAGTGACCTGAGCCTCAAGCCTTTTACACAGAGATTCTGCAAAATTGCCCCTTTAGAACATAAAGCCACATGACGAAAAAGGGACAGTAGGGAAAAATGCCTCTAAAATTGGGTTTAAGATTTTTAACATAGGTAAGATTGCTGAATCCCAATCGTAACAGAGGCTACTGCATTTGTAATTTCACACGCAACCCAGCAAATCAAGATATAGCCACCATCTTGCCATCAGAAGCAGTGTAAAAGTATAATGAGACAGGAAGCCTCCTACACAGAGAGCCTACAAAACAGCCACACACTTTTTTTTACACAGAACCCAGCAAAGGCAGTATATTTCCATGACTTTGTTTGTGTTTTCACTGCAACACAGTAAATGGCGTCTGCTGTGATGTATCAAATATTTCATTGTTTTCAACACGATAGGCGAGTACATCTGGACCCGAAATTCAATCTGGGAATGTGTCGGTTGAAGGATATTCTAATTATGTTTTTTGTTTTGTTTTTTAAAACGATGGCTGTGTGTATTGGAAATTAATTGAAATTGGCATTATGCAATGTTTTATACGGTTCATACAGCATAAGCACTCAGGAAAAGGCGGGAAACGCTGACTGTAACAAGCTGGCTGATAGGGTCTTAAAGCCTTTGGACAAAATGGCACCCTTGTGGTCATTCAAGTCAAAATGAGTTAGTTGTTTTCCAGTCTGACCCACTTTCCCGCCGCACTTTTATCCCGCCCGGTGCCGTGTTCGCCGTCATAAAAGATGGAACTCCAAATTAACTTGCGCAGCCTTTGGACCGCCTCCAATTCTTCTTTTTCTTTCTTTCTTTCTTTCTTTCTTTCTTTCTTTCTTTCTTTCTTTCTTTCTTTCTTTCTTTCTTTCTTTCTTTCTTTCTTTCTTTCTTTCTTTGCATTCTTCCCATTTATATTTTTTCTTTTCTTCAATCTTTGTCTCACGCTCCAATTATGCTCCATTGTGATTGACATTATTTTATATTTAGGTGGAATTTGAAGTGTTTGGCGTTTGAGAGGAGTGACAGGTGGTCGCTCCACAATGTTGTGTGCCTCCATGTGTATGTTCTGGGGATGAATGTTACTTTATTAGCTCCACCCACTGTGCCTCGCATCGTCTGTTGTATGGATACGGCGTCTTTCCAGGCAGTAAGCATTCCACTAGATTCTAGCTAGTGGTCGCTCCACAATGTTGTGTGTGCCCATGTTTATGTTCAGGGGAGCCGTGCTACTTATTAGCGCTGCTCAGTCTGCTTCAGATCCTATGTTATATGGAGGTGACGGTTTTTCTGGCAATCAGCATTCCAGTAGATTCAAACGTGATCGCTCCACAATGTTGTGTGTTCGTTTATATGTTACAGTTATCTACACAACTCAAAATTTATGCCAAATTTGTCTTGGATCTCATGTTATGTGGAGAAGGCATCTTCAGAAACAATTAGCATTCTGGTAGAATCTGACCGGTGGTCGCTCCACAATGTTGTGCGTCCATGTTGTATACAGTCGATGCCTCCCCAATCTGCAGTTGAGTTATTTAATACATCGTTATTGTTATGTGTGTATTTGTACTATATAAACAGGTATAATTTCAATTTGGCTCTTTTATTTATTTATTTATTTAAGCATATTAGGTTGGTCTCATCTGGCTTAGCGTCAAAAGCTGCTTTTAAGCGGCGGGCGGCCATATTGCGGCGAAAACGTGATGAGACGCCGGTGGGAGTTCAAATGTAATTCCGGTGTCGGGAGGGAACGCTGCCGTAAATGTTTGATGAGCGCAGGGCCACTCAGCCGGGGCCCCCGTCGTGGGACACCATTTCCCTTTTTCTATTTTTTATTTATTTTTTTTTAAACCCGCATCTCGACCACGATCAAGTACACACATGCACAAACACACGCTCTTATATTGTAATTGCTTGCTGCCTTTTTTTTTCTTGGCTTTTTATCCGACATTTATCTTGTTTGGCAGGTGAAGTTTCCCACTTCTCACTCCCACACACTCGTGAAGCGCTTGGACGCCATCCCGTCGGCTTATTATCATTTATTTAAGGGAGGGAGCTTTGGGGGATAGAGTTTGGAGAGGGGGTGGGGGGTGGGTTGTTGGTACCATCTGGGCCACGCTGGGATCAGCAGAAGCCGAGAGCCTGATCCAGAAACATCACTTGACATCAGCGGCTGCACGGCGCTCGCCGCCTGTCATGTGGGACGGGACAGGACGGGACACGAGCGACGCCGCGCTCGCCCCGCAGCTAGCATGATAGCTTCATCATCCAAACAACCCCGACGCCCCCACCAAACACCCCTTCACAGCCCCATCAGCAACATGGAGCAACTGCTGGCATTGGCACATCACACGCACTCTGTCAACGGGAAATGACACCCTATAGAAATTCTCATTTGGAGTATGCTAATGCTACTTCTTGTTAGCCATAGTACAGCTTCCTCTACTCCTTTCTGTCAGACGTAATTCTACCTTCTGCGTTACTTCCTGTGCTGCTTTTTGTTGGCCATGTTTCTGCAGTACTTCCTATACTTATTCCAAGACGTTAATACATTTTCCTGTGCTACTTCCTGTTGATGTCAATACTACTTCCTGTAGTACTTCCTGTTGGACCAAATAGCATTTCTGTGCTAATTCCTGATTTGTGTAATTGAGCTTCTGTGCTACTTCCTGTGCTTCTTTCCGTCAGATGTAATTCTACTTGCTGTGTTACTTCATGTTGGACGTAATTCAACTTCCTGTTATACATTGTCCGGTATCCTCGTTCCTGTGCTGCTTCTTATCGGACATAAAATAATACTACTTTCTCTACTACTTCTTGATGGCTGTAATACAACTTCTTGTGCTACTTCCTGTCGAACGTTATTCTACCTTCTTGCTACTTCCTGTGCTTCTTTTGGTTGACCATAATTGTACTTTCTCTACCATTTCGAATCCTTCATAATGCACCTTCCTGTGCTACTTCCTGATGGCAATAATACATTTTCATGTGCTAATTCCTGCGTTGCTTCCTGTTGATGACGGTAGGACAACTTCCTGTTGTACTTTTTTATACCTAATTTCATGACTGTGCAACTTCTTGTTTTTGTGATCATTCATGATGTTTGTAATTGTACTTCCTGTGCTACTTCCTATTGGCCGTACTACTTTCTGTAGTACTTCCTTTGAGCGGAACATAACTTCCTGTGCTCGAGCCAGTTCACTATATTGACAAAATTGAGTAGTAGGCCGATATCTTCCTGAGTCATTATTTTTCCGTCTCTACTTCCTATCGGACATAATACTACTTCCTGTGCTACTTATAAAACTCTATTATTTTTAATTGTTATATTGGAACCCCACAATTTTAATTGCATTATACCAGAACCATATTGCTTTTAATTGTGTTATAAGACGACCCTATTAGTTTTCATTGCGGCATGCCAGTACCCCATTTTCCTTAATTGTGTTATATCGGAACCCTTTTGGTTTTGTACGAGACATAACACTGTGGGTCTCCCTCCGAGCTCGTCTTTAATTGATTTCCTCAGTTCCGAGCAGCTGCTCGGTGTCGGGTGCTCCTCATCATCCTCATCTTCATCCTCCTCCTCCCCGTTGGTCCCGAAGAGCCAAGATGGCGGCGTCATGTAAATTTGATGGCGCTCGCCGCTGAGGGAAGGCAAAAAGAGAGAGAAAACAGTCTGCTGCACGCCTGAAATATTTAATAAGCTCCACTTTATGTTGCATTCTGGAGTCTCTTTAATGCTGCTGCCTCAGTGGCAACCAATCAAAGGCCGTCGGTCAGAGAAGAGTCTTTGTTTGTTGGCGTTGGCTGAGGGAGCTTAATTAAGATGCTTTTCAATTAGCGCTAATGTTTGTCTCTTGTTTTCTTGCTTTTTAGAAACCTGCTGGACCGAGACACCTTCTCCAAATCGGATCCCAGTAAGACACGCGCGCCGCAACATACTGTAAACATTAATGCACACAACATTGTGGAGATGTCAGTCAACTGGAACACTAAATGTCTCCATATAACATTAGATCCAAGACAGAGTGCAGACACACGATACAATATTGTGGAGTGAACACTTGTCAGACTACTGGAACACTAACTATTAAAACACTGCCTCCCCAATGTAAGATCCGAGTCAGATTGCTAATTTACATAGCTCTCTGGAGCATAAACATGGACCGGAATGCTTATTGTCATCAAACATGCCTATCTACACTTAATGTAAGATTTGAGGCAGACCGGGCGGAAAAAAATAATAGTAATCTAGCTATGGGGAACATAAACATGGATGCGCACAACGTTGTGGTGCGACCATGTCAGCGTGTACTTAAATGCCATTTAATGCTCGCTTTAATGGTAAATTTACTTTTTTTTTTTTTTTATGTAGCGTTTATCTATATTAAAATACTCCACATAATGTCAGCGCTGACATAAAGTGGATGCTCACAACATTGTGGAGTGACTGTCAAGAGACTACCGTCTAGTGAGCATGAGGAATATCAAAGACAATTTTGAGTCCTCAATGAACATAAATTGTGGACTGCCAGTGCCCTGATATAAACATAAAAGGTCAAGTAGTCATCAAACATACTAATGTAGAAAACAAAGACATTTTCAAGTCTTGAGTGAACCAAATGTACAAATTGTCTTTGATGTTGACGTCAGCCTTACTGAACACTCAAAATTGTGTTTACGTTAAGTTTAATGAAGATCCTAAAATGTCTGATGTTTACAAAAATCCATGCGTAACCCCAAATTTTCTGTTTATTGATCTAGTTTGATATCTGTAATTATAAAATTATATATTGTCACTGCTATGTGAAAAACACTTGTCAGTCCCCCCCCCCCCCATTTTATTTTTTTTATTTTTATTTTTTGTCTGCATTCAGTTTCATCCCAAAAACGTAATTAAAAAAAAAAAAAAAAAATGGACATAAGTGTTTTTCCACATAACGGTTATGTAATTTGTATTATTTAACTCTTTGACTGCCAAAAACGTTTAATAACGATGAGTAAAATCACGATGTATGTTGCCATAAACGTGAAATGACGTCATCTACGTTTTTTGGGGTTTTTTTTGGTCAATGGACGGAGCAACGTCTAAATGCAGCGCTGCCCGGTCAATGGGTTGTGGAATCAAAAACACCAGCTAACTATGGCCAGCAGATGGCAGCGTTGTGTCTCTTTTCAATGGGCTGCTGGTATATGGAATTACAATGAAATGTAATCAGCGAAATGGCACTGTGCAGGCGTTGGATTTTTTTTAATTTTTTTCCCCCTAACGTGTGGCAGTAAAAGAGTTAAGTATAGAATTAATAATGACATCAAATAAAATAAAATAAAGTGGCATCATTCCTATTGGATTTTGGGGTCTTTATCCTTCACCATTGTCGCTTTTTTCTTCCCAGTTTACTGATGTATAAAGCGCACGCACACGTGTTTATATATGAGCGGCAATATGCACAAACAGTGGAATTTCATCCGGCTTTATAAGCTAATATGAATATGGTACGCCAGCGTGTGCCCGAGGCTCTGAATATGTGGCCGTGTGTGTTTGTGTGTGTGTGTGCTGAGGCGCTCTAATGCTGTGTGACTGTGGCCAGTGACTGTCAGCATAGCAGAGACATGGACGCAGCACAAGTGCCTCCTTGTATAAACGTTGGCCCCGGCCAGGATGCTCATCCTTCCTCCTCCGCTCTCGGTTCCACCAAAAAGAGCTTACCTTGACTTGCGCGTTTAATTTGTTCCGTGACCAAACTCGGGGAAAGAAAACGCTCTGATCCTGCCATCTAAGTATCAATTAGCACCACGTCTTTAACATTTGGTCACTCCACAGTGTTGTGTACCTCCATGCTTATGCTCTAGCAATTTATTTATTTATTACATTGAGTCTGCATCCAAACTCGGGAAAGAAAACGCTCCGATCCTCCCATCTAAGTATCAATTAGCCCCACGTCTTAAACATTTGGTCACTCCACAGTGTTGTGTACCTCCATGTTTATCCTCTAGCAATTTATTCATTTCATTGAGTCTGCATCAGATCTTGCTTTATAAAGAAACTGTCCTTAATGACAATTAACATCCCTATTAACTGACTGGCTCAGTTACTCAGAATTCCAGTAGACTGATGAAGTCACTCCACAATGTTGTGCTCATCCATTTTTTATGTTCTAGCAGCTTTTTTCTTCAACCTGGTCTGCCGTACACTGTGTTGAGAAGGTTTTTGTGACGACTCCAGTGAACCCGTGTTTATACAGTCCAGACAAAAGTGGACTTGCAGTTGAACCAAAATAGAGTTAAAGGAGTTCACTGTTTTTGAGTTCAGCCCATTAAAATTGGGAGCAAAAGCAAAGGTGTGCTTATATTATTGTTCAATAGGTAATGAAAGCTGTCATGCTTATCGCTAACTTTTCTCACAGGCTAACAGAAATTAGCATCAATGTTGCGATGATTCAGACAACTTCAACTTTAAGACATATATCATCAAGCAACAATAACATATAAACAGTGTAACACCTAAATGATGTCATCGAACAACATCATAAATGCTTATTGCTAACATTGTGTATAATGTGGGCTAACAAAATTAGCATCAATGTTACGATGACTTGCGTAACTTTAATTTGCGTAGAGCATCAACGCGTACAAGGAATTGCTGGTAAAAAAAAAAAAAAAAACATTCAAGAATGATTGATACTTCTTCTCAAACCTTCTTCACTATGACATCATTTCCTCACACTTGGTGAGACAAGCACATCTCCAGTACAGTCGCGGCGGCGGCGCGAATGCTAATGAAATGTCACTTTAGTGCCGGATGATCGCCTCGCTGTGCTTTTCCACCAGTGCTCCGTCTTCACGGGGGGGGGCGGAGACTCCCCTGAGGGACGTGAGATGCTCGCATGTCAATATTATCGACCGCCCTCACTCAATACGGACATTCCGCCGCACTCTAACCTCGTTTTTTCCTCTCCCACCTACGCAAACAACAACCTTGCTCGGCCCATCCTCTCTCCCTCCCCCCCCCCCAAAACTGACATATCATCACGCTGCAAGGCAAACTTCTAGTGACATTTAATTAGGGAGTTTTCCCGCCTTGACGCCGTCCGGGGGAAAACACGCTCTCAGCTCGTCAGCATGAAGTTGTCACTGTTGAAATGTTGTCTTTCAAGTCTTCTCTCCATCTCGTCCTCCTCTCCGCAGTCTGTGTGCTGTACACTCAGGGGATAGCAAACAGGGAATGGAGAGAGGTGAGTCACAAATGGCATTTTTTTTTTTTTTTTTTTGCTCTAAAATGGTGGCTTGCTGACTGTTTAAGAGACAGCGACAATCGGAACAAGACTGTTGTTTTTGCGCCACAAGAGCGTGAAACGTGTCTTGTGGTGTTTAGTTGTCAACAAATGTTTTATGCATCACACACGGGAAGGCGCACAAATGCCAGCGAGCAGGTTAGCGCGCCTCTTTGATGCTGTCTAATGGGCAAAGTCCGTATCGGTGTAATTGTATCCCAAGTGGGATGCGGTGGCGTTACAGGCGATGGCGTCATGAAAGGTCTTGTTGTGTGGACAGCAGTAAACACAGCAATCACACGCCTTTGAGACTGCATTTTTCAAATCGTGTGACCCCAGGGAACATACTTCGTTTTTTCCCATACTAGAATAAAGTGTAATTGCACATCCACTACCGTAGGGGCAGTGGCCGCTGTCATTGTCGGAGTGTGCGCAGGGAGTATGAACAACGTTAAGCTATTCAGCAAATTTATATTTTTCTTTTTTTGTTTTCTGTTAATAATGATACATGTTGTGCATAGGTGTACTGTATTCATACAAATTTTATAGACATATACTATTTACTGTATCGTCACATCGGAGATTTGGGGTGAAATATTTTCTTCTTCCTAGGCGGGCATAACAGAAAATTATTAAGTAGCACTGGTTTAGAACAGTTATTTGTTCATCAAAAATGGAAATTCTGCGAAATTATAGTTTTATTTTATTTTTTTCATTTTAAAATTTTCTAAATTTTTGTATTATGTATTTAATTTTTAAATGTAAATAGAATTTCAAGTTTGTATTTTTTAGATAAATAAAAATTTAAAAATATTAAAATTTAATTAATGTAAAATTTTACGTATTATTTGCTTAATATTAAAATAGATAAAAAGGTAAAATTGTCATTTTTTAAATTTTTTTAAATTTTGTTTTGAATCCCCAAAATCTAAATGCAAAATACTTTTTAAGGTTTTATTTGTATTATTAGCTTAATGTTCAGATTTAAAAAAAAATAATAATTTAATGATTAAATAATAATAAGTATAAGTGCTCTTGTCTTGACTTCTGTCACAATTAGCATCTTAGCATCCAATTTAGTGTCCTACTGTATTTAGCAACTGTAGCATATATGATGATATATGACGTGTATATGCAATATATTTTTATGTTTTTGTTTTGTTTTGTTTTTACAGTTTGGCAGGACAGAAGTGATCGACAACACACTGAACCCTGACTTTGTGCGCAAGTTCATCTTGGATTATTTCTTTGAGGAGAGGCAGAATCTACGTTTTGACCTGTGAGTTAACAATTGATTTGTGTGCGGGTGTGTGTAGGTCTGCGTGTGTGCGTGCGCGTGTGTTCGTGTGCGTGTGCGTGTTCGCTGCGCTCCATGTATTGGAGCAAAACTAAGCGTGAAATATTCATGCTGTGTGCGGGAGGGAGATGTACGTTATTCCGCCTTTTAAATAAAAGACACATTTTCTTGTCACTTTTTTTTTTTTTTCCCGAGCAGCGTTCTCATTCCGCTCGGTTGCATTCTGGGAGGAAAAATAAGTCGACTTGAAGGCGGTGATGGGAAGTCTGACGTGTCCATCACCAGGAACACATCCTGAGGAGGAGATGGCACACTTCAAGTCATTACCGTCACTAGTTCGATCATGACTGAAGTAAATGAACCAAAGGAAATTAGAAATTGTTTAAAAAAAACAACAACAAAAAACAAAGAAAGAAAATGCTGCACAAACTTTTTTTTAAAATACAGAATTTTAATTTTAACAGTCCTTACAAAAACTATCTGAAAAAAATATTGAAATATTAAAATAAATAAATACAAATGCATACCATTTTGAAAAAAATACAAATTAAAACAATAAAAACCCTACAAATTAAACAAATAAAAAAAAAGATCAATTTTGAAATAATTAACAGTATGAACCTGGAAAGAAACTCAACACACAAACACTTGCACAACCCAGACACCTGTCTGGCAGCTACAGCCTCATTTAATTATAATAAATAAATACATAAATAAATAAAAAGACAACCTAAATTACTTTTTTTTTTTTTTTCAAATTTACATTGCATTTTGTATTATTATTGTTATCTTTTTCTTACTTTTAGTTACCAGTAGTTTTGGTTTCTGGACAAGGGATGGACATCCAATGTAATAACATAAGTAAATAATAATAGTAATAAAAATATTAATACTAGAAGGAATAAGAATAATTGTTTTTACGCAAAAGGAATTGTTATTTTGTATTATTTCTATTTTTTTCTATTTTGTTTTTAGATTTTTTTTTAATTATTGTTTTTATATTTTATATTTTTTTATATATATTTTTATATTTTATATATTTTTATATGTACATATTTTTAGATTTTATATTTTACAATTTTTTTTATAATAAATTTGTACATTTATTTATCTATTTATTTATTTTGTTTTTTTTTTGTTTTTTTTTTAAATGTATCCTTCCCCCAGTATATACTACATCTAAAATATATTCCCAAACACAAGTAGACCATTTTGGTGCTACTAGTAAAATCAGGGCGGCATGGTGAACAAGTAGTTAGCACGCCCGCCTCCCAGTACTGAGGACTCGGGTTCGAGTCCATGCTTCCTGGGTGGAGTTTGCATGTTCTCCCCCGTGCCTGCGTGGGTCTTCTCCGGGTACTCCGGTCTCCTCCCACATTCCAAAGACATGCAAGGCAGGTTAATTGGGTGCTCTGAATTGTCCCTAGGTGTGCTTGTGAGTGTGGATGGTTGTTCGTCTCTGTGTGCCCTGCGATTGGCTGGCAACCAGTCCAGGGTGCACCCCGACTACTTTCATCAATTGCATGACACTTGCCAACTACTGCTACTAGTGCGGCACAATGTTTTTATTAGTAAGGTTTAATTGTGGACTTGTATGCAAAAAATAGCACTGGTAGTGTTAAAAAAACAAAACAAAAAACATCACGAGTAGTTGTTCTATTATTCTGTCTTGGTTGTTTTACTAGTGCACTGCTTGTGTTGAACTAGTGAGGCCAAAGAGCATGCGAGTACATGGACTAAATGCTTAAACACCTTCCGTACGCTAGTGTGTTGTTTTGTGGCCTCTTTTGTGTGCGTACGTGTATGTCTGTAAAAGCCACCAATCTCCCCCAAAAAATAAGAAAGCAGATAGCACAGGAAGCGGAATCCTATGTGGCGCGGTGCCAAGTGATGTCATCCACAAATTTGTGCTCACGAGGCGCCGCGGGATGTGCGCGTGTGCGTGCATGGTCGAATCAACGTACATCCATCATGTTGTTGTTTTCAATGCCTGCCTTCCCTTCACTTGCGCTCGCGCGCCCACGCACACACATACGCACACTTGCCGGCGTGTCTCATTATGAAACGGGATCACATGAATGATTCATGAGGCGTCCAAAGTGACAGAGGCCAACGGAACGCATGAAGCGCACCTGTGCCTTGTGCGCCGCCAGCACGCACTCGCATACACACGAAGCATCTCCATGTTGTTACCTCCTCCAAAGTGCGTTTGTTTTCATCATGTCAACAAAAAATCGACAATTTTGTAAAATGAAGTTAACCACTCTAAAATAGTTATTCGCCCAATAATTTTTTTTTGGTTGCCATCATGTGCAGACAGGACGGCTGCCATTTTGGCTTCAAATGGTTGTTTGGGCCATTTCCAGGTGACATTTTGTCCATTTGCTCCCACATTTAGATCACGTACACCAGACAGATGGCCGGCGCTAAATTGTGAACCGTTTTGAGTTTTTTGGTCTTTGTGTGCGGGCAGCAAAATCTGATTCGAATGGTGTTTCGACTCGACTGTTTCACTCTTCTCTGCTCAGGTACGACTTGGACTGCAAGAGTGACAATCTCTCCAAACATGTGAGTGCCTGTGTCTATTCATCTTTTTTCAATGTCAATTGATTAATGTCTCGTCTTTTAAAAAGTTAAGCTGTTAGATTTTTATCAGACTCAAAAGAAAAGGTCAAAATTTGGCGATATTTTTTTTTTCATGCTTTTCATTCGACTGTAACAATACAGTAACAAATAAATAAATAAATAAATAAATAAAATATATACATTTTGGAGATACATATTGGAGATACAGTACATGCTTGTCATTGACAGTGAGGATAAAAATTTCAAAACATTTACACAGAAACTTGATTTTGATTGGCTTGTGACAATAAAAAAAATAAAAATAAATCGATGTTACATGAAAACATGCAATGATTATAGAATGATGATCGTTTAGAAAAAAACAGGCTTTTTATTGCATGATAATTATTTAAAAAAATGGAGATGCTTGCTTTTTACTGATTGGATTATTTTATAAGGATTATTTTTAGAAATACCAATTTGGAGATTCATGGTTTTTTTTTTTTTTTTTTTTTTGTGAATAGTAATGGCAATTTAAAAAAAAAAAAAGAAAAGAAAAAGACAAGTTCAGAGATGTTTTTTTTTATTTTTATTTTTTATTGAATGTTAAGAATAATGTTAAAAAAATCCATTAAAAAAATGGAGATCTGTGCTTTTTGTTGAGCGGTAACAATTGAACATACCAACCATTTGGACATGCATGGTGTTTTGGTTGCAGTCATTTATTTTAAAATTCCAAATTTTGAGTTGTTTCTTACTTAATGGTTACAATCATTTAATTATTATTTATTTTTCATTGCTTTTTATTGAACGGTCACAATGATATGGGGGGTGGGGGGGGGGGAGCCAAATTGGAGATTTTTCCTTTTACTTTACTTTTTACAAATGGTAATGATCATGTACTAAATAAATAAATGAATACATCTACATTTGGAGGTACATTTTTTCAGTGGTAATATTTGTTTTTTTCAATGTCGAATTTTGAGATACATGCTTTTTACTGAATGATAATTATCTTTAACAAATAAATAAAGTGCCAAATCTGTAGATGCATGCTTTTTATTTGATAGTAACAATAAAATGAAAGGGGAAAAAAAATGTCGATGCATGCTTTTTATTTCACAAGAACAAACTGCAAGCTTTGGAGATACTGTACATGCTTTTATCACCCCTCCAAGCTATTCATTCTTGTCCAAATAGAATCTCCCCTTCCACACCCTAACACCTTCTCCCCTTCATCTTTGTGGCCGAGAGTGCTAACCCCTCAGCCCCTTTTCCCCCATATTTTACCTCCCATAATGCCGCGGTGCTCCATCTGAGCGCACGATGAAGGCTGAGGATGCTTGGATGCATCCTGTCAGCGCTGTGGATGTGTGGGATTGCAGATTGGCCACGTGGACCCATTGTCCATAAACGCGCCACCATCCACTTGCATGCCTATAAATAACACCTTCATCATCATTAAAAAACAAAACAAAACAAAACAAAAACGTTTTTCTCTAAGATCACAAGTACAGTAGCTCAGTTGTTCCGGCCCATATGTTTGTTTACGTACCTTGTGCAGATGGCCACAGGGCACGTGTGCGCTGAAAGAACATGCACTTATGTGGAATTAAGAGCTTCAGTCTCGTTGATTTTGCTAATGAATGCTGAAACGCATTCGCGCAATTTTTTTAATTTTTTTAATTTTTTTTTTAACAATAACACCTACACATGTGGACTGACCAATAGCACATTTTTTAGATATTTTAAATGAAATGAATCTGTCAAAAAAAAAAAAAAAAATCATCATCAAAAAATATTGAGAAACATTCAATCCATGTTTTACATGAAATTGAAAAAAAAAAATCGCAAATATACTAAATCCACTGTGGCAGTATGCAGAATTCAACATGCTTTTTAGTTGGGGAAAAAATAAAGAAAATAAGAAAATAGGAATTTATTTTTAGAAACAAAACTGTCTAAAACCCCCAAAAATCATCAAAAAATATTGAGAAACATTCAATCAAAAAAAAAAAAAAAATCGCAAATATGCTATTCCACTGTGGCAGTATGCAGATGTCAACATGTTTTTTAGTTGGGGAAAAATAAAGAAAATAAGAAAATAAAATGTGAAAATAAGAAAACATTAATTTATTACTAGAAATAAAACTGTCTAAAACCCCCCAAAAATCATCAAAAAAATTGAGAAACACTGAATCCATGTTTTACATGAAATTTATTAAAAAATAAAATAAAAACAAATCGCAAATATGCTAAATCCACTGTGGCAGTATGCAGATGTCAACATGCTTTTTAGTTGGGGAAAAAAATAAAGCAAATAAGAAAATCTGAAAATATGAATTTATTACTCAGTATTTGGATATACGTAAGAGGTGCTTTTAATTGGCTATTGATGCAGACAATGACCTGTTTTCATTGGGCGATGACAACAACTATTTTTAAAATCAGAAAATCTGGAGATAAACACTTTTCATTGGGTAATGACATTAAAAGAGGGAAAATCACAAAATTTGGAGCTACTTTTACTGGGCAAGGATAATAAAAGAACCTCAAAATAATGTGGTACTTGCTTTTCAATGAGGCCATCACATTAAAAAAAAAAAAAAAAGAAGAGCTAATTTGGAGATACTAATTTATCCATTAATATTTTATTTGGTTATTTACTGTATCCAATCATTTTTAAATCACATTTAGAGATTATTATTTTTTTTCTTTTTCTTTCAGCCAGCAATGATAAGAAACCTCCTAAGGTCCGTAGCGAATACGTTGTCGTGCATTTGCAGTCGAATCTGATTTCCAGCGAGCTCCTCTTGGAAAGGTCGCAGCTTTTTGTCATGTTTCTTTAGTCGTCAAGAGGAGAAGGACCTTGCTTGCTGTGTTGCGGCTCTGTTCCGGCCAGCATCTTTGCAGCAGATATGCGCCTGCGGGACGTAAACGCGCCCGCGTGTGTGTGCGTGCGTGTGCGTGTATATCATTGCACAGACTTGTTGTTGTTGTTAAGGCTCCTGAAGCCAATCCTCTTGCGGAGGCCCCCCAGACATGAGCAAGGACACTACTAGTGGGCCTACCTCCTCATGTCAAAACTAGCATGCTGCGTTCAAGCCAGCTGGGAAATTTAAGCGCTCTGACAAGGGGAAAAAAATGTGTAAGAGTGCATAGAAAACAAAAACAATGCTAAAAACATGAACAATGTGAAGGTTTTTAACTGGGCTTCTTTTTAAAAAATATATATTTTTGTGTACATTATGTTGTCAGTAACATTCATCATGTCACATGATTGGATGTTTTTGCCCCTATAGGATTTCCTAGGCCAGGCCTTTTGCACGCTGGGCGAGATTGTGGGCTCGCTGGGAAGCCGTCTGGAGAAAGCTTTGATGTGAGTTGCACAACACGACTATGTACAGTCCCCTCCAAAAGTATTGGAACGGCAAGTCAATTCCTATTTTTTTTTGTTGCAATACGGATGACGATTTGGGTCTCTGATCAAAACATGAATATGAGACAAAAAATTCCAAAATCTAAATGTGTCAAACAACAGATCACGGAAACCGCTTATTTTGAGCCTTGACTTACGACTTTTAATTTGTGACCAAGCTTGTGACTTTCATATCAAATCAATTTTCCTTGTTGAAATTGTTCCAGCCCTCACAACAGAAATCAAAATTGTTTTTATTTTCAATAAAGAATAAGAAAAAATGAAAGCGAATGTGAAGAAATAAGCTCTAATGACCAATGTAGCTGCTCAGTTAGCCTGCTACCGGCTAGCCCGCTAACATCAAATGACTTTATCCCAGTCAGCTATCTGCTAAAAGGACAATGTCAAATTACATTTTACCAGATCGCCAGCTATTATCAACTAGCATTCTATCATCAACTTACGACAGCTAGCAAGTATCTGTACAGAAAGATAGCTATGCTAGCTAGCCAGCAAACATCTGCTAGCACACTAAGATAACGCCAGCTAGCTCTCTCAAATCTACTAGCGTACTTTAATAACGGCATCTGATATGAGCGTATGCCATCAAACATCTACTTGTGAGCCTCCTGATTATCCAGTTTTCCGGAACGTTGCAGAAATGTACAAAGAAAAACGGAGGACTAAAAAGTGCCTTGAGAGCGCTAAAGCTACTTGTCATGATGCGTTTGTTTTGCAGAGGTATTCCTGGGAAGAAATGCGGAACGTTAATCGTGAGAGCTGAGGAGCTGAGCAACTGCCGGGTAAGACACACAAACGTCTTAGAGAGAGTTTGTCACTTGACGCCCTGACACACAAACTTCCTACATGTTTTAAATGCACCACACTAGGAGATTATTAATCATTAGATGTTTCAGTATGCAAATGCCGCATGTCCTAAATGCACCACAGTGTCACGGGATGCACCAACACTTAAATGTCCTACATGTCTCAAAATGCACCCCAGAATGTTTGGCAATAGCCACCCTGACACCCAAACGTTCAACATGACCTAAATGCACCACAATGAGTTTGTATTTAGAAGAGACACTGACACACAAACGTCTTGCGTGTCCTAAATGCCCCACAGCGAGTTTGCCAATTGACACCTCAAGCAAAAATGTCCTACGTGCACCACACCGTGAGGGTTTGTTAGTCAATAGACGCTCCGGCACACAAACGTCCTTCACGTCCTAAATTCAGCGCAGTCTCCGTGTTTGTTTGTCAGCGGACGCTCCCAACGGGGCTAAAATTAGAAGGCGAGTGTCCAAAAGCGGACTTTCTAAAAATAGCGACTCGCTGCTGTTGCTGCTGCTGCTGCTGCCACATATAGCGCAAGAGGAAGAAATGATGATGTCAGCATGTACATTGTTTATTTATTGAGACCGTCTGCTATAGATGCATTCAACGATGATGTTGCATTGAGATCTACAGCAGCTACAGTAATTCACTATGTTCTAGTTGGTTGCTAGTTGCTATGGTAACAAGAGTGAATTTTGGCCTCTCAAGTGTGATTTTTTTTTTTTTCTAACTAATAAACTCTGAAAAAAATCTTTTTTTCCATATTAGAGTACAAAAAAAAAACATGAATAGGCGAGTTTAGATGAAATAAAAAGATGAGAATAGCAAACCATTCAAAACGAATCATGTGATCGCCGCATTATGAATACTGAATGACTCCAAAGCTTTTAGTTAACAATGAAACTAAGTCAAATGGAAAGTCTTCCCGCAGCATCCCATCATACTTTGTCGCCATGGCAGCCGTCACACTGTGTGTGTTTGTGTGTGTGTTTGTTTGCGTGCGTGCCTGCGATGCTGGCAGGAGTCGGTCATGCTGCAGTTCTGCGGCAACAAATTGGACAAGAAGGATTTCTTTGGCAAGTCGGACCCTTTCCTCGTCTTCTACCGCAGTAATGAAGACGGATCGTGAGTTGACAAGCTGCTGCTCGCATCCGCTCTCGTTCCTCTAACTAATGCAAATACACACATGCATATAGACGCTGCTTGTTCACGCTCCAGAAAGCTGCCATGTACACTCGACAAGCATTAAACGTGTTGTTCTTATGTAATCTTCTTTACTGGATTTATAGATTCGTGTGCGATGTGCATCTATAAAGCTGGGGAGAAAAAAAACACACATTAGCCCTTTAGTCAATAATAATAATAATAATAATAATAATAATAATAGTTATTATTATTATTATTATTATTATTATTATTTTATATAAAAATAAAACATTTAAAAATAAATTATAATTAATAATAACATTCTATAAGAATTCTATAATTTAAAAAAACCTAAATATGAAAAATCACAAATTAACAATATAATAATCTTTAATTATTATGTTTTCAATAGTATACAAATACAAAATTACTTTAATGTAATAAATTAAAATTAATAATGACAAAATGATAACAGTAATGACAATAATATCCTCATCAATAATAGGTAATAGTAATGTTAATCATAATAATAATAATAATTATTATTATTATAATAATTATTATTAAAAATAAAATTTAAATAAAAATATAATTAAATTATAATATTAAATTTATAATTAATTATAACGTTCTATAAAAATACTACAATTTAAAACTAAATATGAAAAATCACAAATCAACAATCTAATCTTTAAGTATTACGTTTTCAATAGTTTACAAACGCAAAATGATTTTTAAAACTGTATACAATAAAATAATAATGATAATAATATGACAATAACAGTAATGACAAGAATATCATCATCAATAATAGGTAATAGTCATAATATTAATAACATTAATATCTCAGCAATTGTAGAATATCACATTGTGTATGATTTCAATCATCTAAAATTATGAACTTACGAAAAATGTATAATAAAACTTTTTTTATATTATCATTTGAAGTACTCTAAGTAGTACATTGATTTCAAACACAATAATGATAATGATTATAAAAAAGATTGTATAAGAATAAAAGATAATGCTAAAAGAATTCCACATAAAAAGTAAGCTGTTTTTCCAATATGGCCACCTCTCACCTGACTGTTTGAGTTTCTGTCAGCCAATCAGGAGCCTCTGTCGGCACAGTGCAATATCATGGCGACAAAAATGTAACCGCACTCGAACCCTTTGGTTCCCGGGGTCAAACTGTGGCCATTGTAAAGCTTCCCTAAACGTCAAAAGGAAAGTGCTGACATGCAAGTAGTTCGCCCCGCGGGGAAAGCAGGCTTAGCACTTAACAAATTCTGCTTTTGTCCGGATTTTGGTGTCCACGTAAATGCTCAGTGAAGGGGCTCCGACAACATACGTAGGCTTTAACGTGCGTTTGTCTGTGTGTGTCTGGCAGCTTCACCATTTGCCACAAGACTGAGGTGGTGAAGAACACTCTGGATCCCGTCTGGCAGGCCTTCAAGATTCCCGTCAGGGCGCTCTGTAATGGCGACTACGACAGGTACACCATCACGTTTCATCAATCAGAATAATCATAAGAAGAATGATAATATTCAGTCATAAAAATAATAATGATAATAATAATTCTAATCTACATCAGAAAGAAATTGTAGGTCATTGTGTTAAATTAAATTTTAGATTTGAAAAGTACAGTTATCGGTAAGCCTACTCGGTATTAGGGATGTAACGATAAGCGTGATATCGTGATATTAAAACTGCCACAATATTGTCGTCGTCATGGTAACGATATTTAAATGCAACGCATATGTTAAAAAAAAGTCAGGTTGATTTCCATTTGTGCAGTTCTAGCACCCTCTAGTGGCTAGTTTAATAGTGCAAATTAATTTTCATTAGGGATGTTTTGGCCCTTCTATGTTTAAAATCTACACTAATTGTCAGATGAAGGGGAATGTAATATGCCTGTGAATCACGTCAATATGAATTCAATGTGTGTGTGCATTAACAACATCCTAATAATATAATAATAATAAAAGTTAAACATAATAATAATAATAATAATAATAATAATAACCTTAATGTTACGTATAAAAGCACAATATTGTGTTGTTTTTTTTAGTATGAGCTAATTTTTTTTACAATACTGTGGCTTTTTTTAAATATCGCCAACCTCCCCACAATATCGTGATAATTATCGTATCGTGAGCTTCACATCGTGATAATATCGTATCGCGACATTTGGATATCGTTACATCCCTACTCGGTATCGGTGAGTACTCAGAGTGATTACATGCACTGGTATCGATCTGGGGGGGGGGGGGGGGGGGAAACTGTAATGAATCTGTGTATGTACACAAATGAATATAACTGTAAAGAATATAGAACTAATGTCATTTTAATAAACAAAATACTCCTCAAAAGTCAGAAGTGCATTTTTAATTGATTGATTCATTACAATACATCAATAATAAGATAATGGTAATAAATTTACTGTCATACAAATGAAATAATAAAGTAATTGCAATATAATAACATAACAATGATAATAATATAAAAACAATATAATGGAAAATAAATTGCAAATAGTGATTTATAAATGTGTTTAAAGGGATACTCGACTTGAGCCATCTACAGCAGTAAAAAGTTCATATTTTGTCTATACTTAATGTGGTAACTTCATTATTTTTCATGTACAATTTATACCTTCAAACAGTATTTTTTCTACTTGCTGTTGACTGATGACATCACCTGTGCTGAGGAAGTAAGTAACAGCCAATCATGGCCCATTTTACTGACTAAACCCAGAAAACAGGTGAGCCATGATTGGCCGTTACACAGGTGATGTCATCATCAGTCGACAGCAAGTAGAAAAATTACTTTTTAAAGGTATTCTATTGACATGATCAAATTCATAATGGACAAAATATTAACTTTTCACTGCTGAAAATTGTTCAATGAGTCAAGTATCGCTTTAAATATGCGAATTATTAATGAAAGAAAACCAAAGTGTATATTGTATTATCAAGTAATAATTGCTTTGAGTTGTTACAATTATTTCCACTTTTTCACTGCGACATGTTCATATTTTGGCGCACAGTTAAAGAATATCATTTCGCTTAGCCACTTGTGACAAATGTCCGTGTGAGTCGTTTCAATGCTAATTGCGTAACATTACAGCAAATTAACCTTGAGTAATGTTTCGTGTAGAACTGTTAAAGCCTGAACATGCATTCTAAATTGTATTAATGGTCACTACTTAGAGGTTAATGAGTCACCGAGAAGGCCGAGTTACTTCCGCTTCTGCACGCTGATGAATCTTTTTTTTAAGTTTACGGGCTGGTGGAATCCATCTTTCAAATTTCATTGAAATTTATAGATACTATATGTGCATAGACGAAGCGGCACTTGATAAAGATTAAAGCGTAGCCTTTGCCTGCGAGATTAAAAAGAAGCAGCACAGCAGGTTTTAATGGTGTCACATTCACACTGCACTTTGCGCTGGATTACTTGGACTCCCCCACTTGTTAGAAAAAAAAAAAAAAGAAAGGAGATTTGCATTTGTAATGACTTGACCTTAAACCTGCAGCAGCACATTTTTTATTCATGTATGATTTTAAGGTTAAATATCAGACCATGTGATGGCAGCTCCTCTTTTACCTGTCGGGAAAGTTTAAAAGCAAAAATCCAAATGTCATTTTTATTACAATCAATAACAATTGAAAACCGAAATATGATGATGACTTTATGCAAAATTAATCAAATGTAAAAAAAAAAAAAAAATGTATACATCCATGTTTTAATTTGAAATTTCCGTCTTGTAGGAGCATCAAGGTGGAAGTCTACGACTGGGACAGAGACGGAGGGTGAGGACACGCAAGATCCGGCTAATTTGTATTGTCACACTTTGTAACAGTATAGAATTTTGTTACATACGTGTTGCGAAGAGAGCAGAATGATGACGGACACGAACTTAGCTATGTGAGCCAGATGAAATGCTAACGTGGCTAAACTTTTATCGGCTTTCACGCAATTTTCCTATGTGGCAGTTAACGTCCACGTCTCTCAATTATGCAAACCACCAATGGGCTCGTTAGCGCGGCCGCTTCATATCTGCTGACATGATGGGGCGCGCGTCACGCTTTTAACATGATAATGTTGTCTAATGTGTGCGCGTGTGTGTCCCTAACCGTGTCCTTCCTCGCGCACAGGCACGACTTTATCGGCGACTTCACCACCAGCTACAGAGAAATGTCCAGAAGTCAGTCACAGTTCCATATCTATGAGGTAATGGCTTACACACACACATACACGTTTGTCTTACTGTGTTAGCGGGGACATCCCGTTGACGTAATGCAGGGGTCTGCAACCTGCGGTTCTAAAGCCACATGTGGCTCTTTAGTCCCTCTGCTGTGTCTCCCTTGTGGATTTCTTAAAAAAAGAAGAAAAAAAACTGTAGGAACTTTTTGGTTTTATTTTTATTTTTTAGATAAAATATCCTTTAAATCAGGGGTGTCAAACATACGGGGATCAGGCCCGCGAAGGGGTTTAATCCTCCGGCCCGCGAGATGATTTTATAAAGTAAAAAATAGTTTGTAATGTCGGACCAATTAATCAGCTGGCCACAATCAAAACCTGTAACTTTATAATTTCACAAGCATTCCTCAGATGAGCATTGCAACTTGTACGGGGAATCGTCCTGAATGTCATTATTTTACACACAAGTTCAAGTGATTTTATGTTTATTTATTTATTTTTAAATCATAGACCGACATATGTTAAATACGACACAAATGATTTACTGGTAACACAATAGATATGACAAGGATTAACATTCTTATATCATCATTAACTCATTTGCTCCCAAAAACGTATAAATACGTTCTATTTTAAATACTAACAGTGTTCCAAAGACTTTTTTTTTTTATGATAGAGCATACAGAAGGCTTTGATGCAGCCTCTGAACTTAAGAGAACTGTTGAAGCAGTAGCAGTTATTACAAAAACGGCCAGCAGGTGTCATTTGGATGGTTCAGGTGTACCTAATCAAGTGTCCAGTGCATGTTACATCATTAGGAATGAACTGCTGATGTGTGTGTATATAGTGCAAATATCAGTATTGGGGCAGCCTCCGTTCCTTAACTATTTGTACTCGGTGGAGTTCATCGACCTCGACTCTGTGATCAAACCACCAGTGAAGGTCGAGAGCGAGAAAAAAAAATGCTGACGGGGAAAAGACGACGACGTTGCGCCTCCTTTGCATGCCATCTCCATTTTGCCTACACCGCCTTCTTTCCAACATTCTTCATTTTTTTGTGAGGCTCCACACGCTTTATAGCGCATGAAAGACAACGCAGCAAAAGAAGTACATTGATATTTGACAGCCCGCGTCAACTTTACGGTGACGCTTGGTGGATTGAAAACAAAGTAACGGCAGCCGCTCGGTGTCCCCAGCGTGTTGGCGAGCTACGCTCATTAGCCGTCACCATGGCAACCATCAACGTAAGACACTCGGTGTCAGCTATTTGTTGTTTTCCTCCACAGGTGCTAAATCCAAAGAAGAAAGGAAAGAAGAAGAAAAAGTACCAAAACTCAGGAACGGTGAGTTGGCGTGTGCGGGTTCACGTGCCTAAATCTGAAAGTGTGCACAAATTCGACCAGATGAAATAATTTTTAAATTTGATTTTAACTTTATACATGGGTGTGTTTTATACACTTAGATTTTACAGTAATTGGTCTGAAAATTAAAGGGAAGTCAACCTTAAACATTTCTTGACAGTAATATATTAAATGTGACCTCTCTAGTCTAAACATGACATTCTATTAATATTACAATTGTGGAATATGAGTTATGAAGCAGAATCCAGCCATTTTTATCCATCCCAGGGAGCGGCCATTTTGCCACTTGCTGCCGACTGAAGATGACATCACAGTTGCTCAGTGCTCAGACGACCACCAATCACAGCTCACCTGTTTTCTGAAGCTGAGCTGTGATTGGTTGCTACTGTGATGTCATTTTTACTTGACAGCAAGTGGCAAAATGGCCGCCTTCTGATACCGATAACCGATGCTGCTTAACTCATCTTCAACTAACATGATATTAACCAGAATACTGTAGTTAGACTGGTGGGACAGCATAGATCATATTATTGTCAAGAAATTTTGGAGGCTGTTATTATGTTCATCTATCTATGCCAGCGTCATATAGTGACGAAAATAACAATAAAATGTTCTTCCACTAGATGGGAGAAGGTAGAAAATTAACTTGTGAGACCATTATAATTTCAGTATGGACATTTGCTGACATCTTTATTCGTGATATTTTTCTAATGTAAATGTCGTGTTGCAGGTAACCTTGTTGTCATGCCTGGTGGACACTGAGCTGTCCTTCCTGGATTACATCCGAGGCGGGTAAGCCCGAATGCAGACGAGCAGGCGAGGCTGTGACGTCCCTCTTAATTGCGGACTTTTCAACGGCACAACATGTCGCCAAATCCCATGATGGCGCTGATTTAATATCCCGTCTTTTTTTTTTTTTTTTTTTTTGTCTTTGCAGGACGCAGATTAATTTCACGGTGGCGATCGATTTCACGGCATCAAACGGTGAGTGCGTGTTCTCGCTTGAAGTGACGAAAGGCAACATGCTGGGCTCACTTTGTTGAGATTGACGTTGCCCTCTTTTGTTTGAAAATCAAGCTATGTTGAGAGAGGTTGTGATTAAATGTCACTCGGATGTACTGCACATGCATACAGAATTTTATTTTGCTCAGTAAAACTGACCTACTGGACAAAATTTTCCCCAAATTCTGGGTGCATAACTTGAACCCAAAATGCGTGCTTAATTTGATTTTTGATGTTTTTGTGGTGTTATAAAAAGTATACATTTTTAAAGATGTTTTTAATGTTTTTATTTTAATATTTAATTAAATTAGAAAATTAGATTTTTTTTTTATAAAATCTCAGAAAATATTTAGTACTATTTAACAAAAATAAAAAAATGCAAATTTTAATTGCAAATTTAATTTGTCTTATTTAAAAAAAAATAAATAAAAAAAATCTAAAAAAAAAAAAAGCTGCCCGTTCCTTGTTTTTCTTTTTCACCTGAGAGTTTGAGAAGCCATTTTGGCGACCTGTCAGGCTTCCCATTATGTCCCCTTCTGTTGGTCATTGTTTTGTGTCTATTGGACTGGTTTTAACTCATAAGTGATTTATATTTATTTATTTTTACTATGTATTGTACTTGTGACGTGCAATGGCAATACATTCAATTCCATACTAAGTTCGGCAGTACCATATTAAAAATACACGCAAAAAGTAAAAGGGACTAGTTTTTGCAAACTTTCCACTCGGAAGCACTGCTAATGTTTCTCTTGTGAGGCTTTATGAGTCGCCTGGAGGCAAACATGCGTAACAGCAGCAGAGTTATTAAACGTAATTAACTTTAGGCCCCGCGTGCTGGTGCGGCTCCCCGTCATCCCGTCGCTGCTTGGTGTGATTGCACATAGAAATGGTGATATTAGCGACATAATTGTTTTATTCCAGGCAGTTTGGCTGGAGGCCAGGGTGAGTTTTTATTACAAAACTACTCAAAGGCACTCAAGTATGAGGTGGGGGTGGCGGGGAGGGGGGGTGATTATTTGTGTGATACTTTTGGGGCTGTCATTTCTTGAAATGTTAAAAAAAATAAAAAATAAAAACACTGCAGCATTGTTCTTTGATATGACTGTAGGGGATGATAATATATTATTTCAGAAACAGTTTTTCTCCAAAAGAAATAAATGCAATTTATTGGGGTGACAACTCGACTCGTAACTTGGGACTTGCTTGAAAAATAAAGATTAAGACTTGAGACTCACTTACGATTTGCATTTCAGTGACGTCCTCAAACTTGTGGTATGCGACATCACCATGCTGACACGTGCCCGTTCTATGCCCACGCAGGCAACCCGTCGCAGCCCACCTCGTTGCATTACATGAGTCCGTACCAGCTGAACGACTACGCCATGGCGCTTCGGGCGGTGGGCGAAATCATCCAGGACTACGACAGCGACAAGATGTTCCCGGCGCTCGGCTTCGGAGCCAAGCTGCCCCCCGACGGACGCGTTTCGCACGAGTTTGCCCTGGTGAGGACGAGAGAGGATTTGTCCGGATCGCACACATATGTAATAAAATTGAAAATAAATTCAATGGCATGATGCTGAAGCAAGTTAAGGTGGAGATCACATTTCCTGTTGTCAAGTGGATGCAACTTCATGACCTGAGTTTTCTCACAAAATCTGTGAAAATGGCTCATATTAGACTAAAATGTTTGCTTCAAACCAAAATGGCTGACCTACTTGTGTATTTTTAGATTGGTCTACTCACACGAGACATGCGTAAAAAAAATAATTTAAAACTGGATTTAGGTGCAAAGATTTCCCAAAATACTAAAATGTCACATCTTTTTTTTTTTTTCTTTTTCTGTTCTGAGAGCTCAGTATTATTCATTCGGCAACCTCCCCGAGTCAACATGTCATCATCATCGCTCTCTTGTTTTTGTGCATGTGTGTGCGTGCATGCGAGTTTGTGCTCTTTAATTCACCTGAAACCTATTATCAATCCTTCACCGTAACCAGATAGTTCAAAGTCCCGCCAGAGTCATGAAGTTGTAAGGAGACCAAAGGAAGGATCAAAGTAAGTAAAGATGAAGCAACGTGAGATCCAAGACCAACCAGACAGTAACCTCCACCCACAGAGTTAAAAATCCAGAATCTATCACAAACATCTGAATTTCAACAAGATTAGGGCGATATCAAGAGACCAGAGGAAAGACTAAAGGAAGGATAGATGAAGCAGAGTGAGATCCACAAATGCCACTTTTAACCAATAGAGCAAACGTCCTGTCTTTTCAGACATGGCGGCTTGAGACTTTTTTTGTGGGTCTACTTATGATAAGCACGTGTACCAAATTTCATGTTGCTCATTGAAACTGGCTTCGGGGGCTGAATTTTCCTAAAATTCTAGGGTTCACAACTGAACCTAAAATCGTGACTTGAAACCAATATGGCCGACTTCCTGTGTCTTTTCAAGCAGGGCTTCTTGAGACTTTTTTGTGGGTCTGCTGTTGGTAGACATGTCTGCCAAATTTCCTGTTGCTAAGTCAAACTGCCTCTGAGGGCAGAATTTTCCAAAAGATTTCTGGTGTCCACTTACTGGACTTCAAGTAAAATAGCTGGCTTTTTTTTCGGGCAGTTTAAGGATGATGTCATTTGTTCATGTCAATCACAAGACTGGATTTCCATCCATAACACGGCGCCAGATATCCAGATCGCATCTACTCTTCCTTCCAGATGTTTCTCGTTAGCGCTAACTGGCGCACATGCATCCATTTCTCCACTAAGGGCTAAAACGTGGTCATCTTCCGACAGTGGCTGCTGCCCTTGTGACATCATTACACCGGAGCTTAGAAAGCCTCCCACGTACGGAGCTCTTAAATAATGCAACGTGGCTCCTTTAAGAGTTTGCCGCTTTGTTTGTTTCATCATCACTTTTGTGCGTGCGTGTGCTTGCAGAACGGCAACCCGCAGAATCCGTACTGTAGCGGCATCGAGGGCGTGATGGAGGCTTATTACCAGAGTCTCAAGTCAGTGCGCCTCTACGGGCCCACCCACTTCTCCCCGGTCATCAACCACGTGGCCAGGTACTAATAAGCGTTGCACGTTTTATGACCATTCATCAAACTTCATCACCGTGCTCCACCCACATGTGAGGAAGAAGGTTTTGCCAATCTGTCTAGTTTTTATAAGGGCTTCAAGTGTGGGAGCAATTGGGGAAAATATGTAGGACAAGTAATCTGGAAATGGCCGATGTCCTGTGTCTATTTGGATTTGGCTTCTTCAGATGTTTTTGTGGGTCTACCACAGTTGTTGTTGCTAAGTAAAACTGGATCCAGGGGCTGAATTTTTACGGAATTTTGGTGTGCACTTCTGAACCAAGGATGTCCACTTGAAACCAAAATGGCAGACTTCCTATGTCTTTTGGGATCTGGGTTATTTAGATGTTTTGGTGGGTCTATTCATGATAGACACATTTACCAAATGTGTTGTTGCTAAGTAAAGCTGGATCCAGGGCTGAATTTTTACGGAATTTTGGTGTGCACTTCTGAACCAAGAATGTCCACTTCAAGCCAAAATGGCAGACTTCCTGTGTCTTTTGGGATCTGGGTTATTTAGATGTTTTTGTGGGTCTATATATATAATAGACATGTCTGCCAAATTTGTTGTTGCTTAGTAAAACTGGATCCAGGGGCTGAATTTTTACGGAATTTTGGTGTGCACTTCTGAACCAAGAATGTCCACTTCAAACCAAAATGGCAGACTTCCTGTGCCTTTTTGGATCTGGATTATTTTGATTTTTTTTTGTGAGTCTATTCATGATAGACATGTTAACCAAATGTTTTGTTGCTAGGTAAAACTGGATCCAGGGCTGATTTTTTTTTTATTACGGAATTTTGGTATGCACTTTTGGATTTGGATTCTTTAGATGTTTTTGTGGGTCTATTCATGATCGAGCTGTTTACCAAATATGTTGCGACCAAAAGCTGGATCGAGGGGCTGAATTTTTACGGAATTTTGGTGTGCACTTCTGAACCTAGTACGTCCACTTCAAACCAAAATGGTCGACTTCCTGTGTCTTTTTGGATTTGGAGTCTTTAGATGTTCTGTTTGTGGGTCTGCTACATTTCATGACGCTAACTGGAACTGGTCTAAGGGACGGAATTTTCATTTCCCATCTTTACTAACATTCCCACCGTTGCAGGTACGCGTCGGCGGTAACGGACGGCTCTCAGTACTTCATCCTGCTCATCATTTCGGACGGCGTCATCACGGACATGGCTCAAACCAAAGAGTCCATTGTCAACGTAAGCCATTGTTTCTTTTTTTTTATTGTGTGTATGCATTGTGTATATTTGCTTTTTCTGTAAAAGAAGTTATAAAATAGATTTTCTTTTTTTTTTCTTTTTTTTGTGGGGAAAAATCTGAGATTGAATTTTTAGGCCGTGTCACTCTGCCCAACCATCTCATCGGAAGTTTCCCATCTCTGCTTTTTGGACCCACTAACTCCCAACATTGAAATGAGAAAAGTGAGCAGACAAGAAAAAGGCAGATTGATTTTAGTCTTTTTTTTTTTTCTTTTTTTTTTTCCCCCCACAATGGTGCTTCCTTTTTCTCATGGGCTCCGCCAGTAATTAGCGGCACTATTTCACTGACAGCCTGCAGCCCCAAAGATAGCAAACAGTGCCAAATCCCCCTCCTTGCCTCTGATGCTTTCTTTCTCCTCTCACCCTCACAGGCCGCCTCTCTGCCCATGTCAATTATAATTGTCGGGGTCGGACCAGCAGAATTTGATGGTAAGCGGCGTGCAGATCGCGCCCGCGTATGTGCGTTCACCGTTAATCCTCCTTTCCACACTCGCTATCTCCGCTCCCACATGGCACAGGGCTTCTCTCCATGCCCGCTTCTCGATAATTGTTGCTCTTCCCCGGCACGCCGCCGCTGAGGGGAAAATTCCCCGTTGTCACGCCGGAGGACGAGCGCTTATTTCCCACATAACGTCACAGCAAAACACTCACCCAGCAGAGTTTTTTATTTATTTATAGAACTGGGCACCAGTAATGATACTGGCTTGAATGCAAACAGTTGCTATGCTAAAACAGGGCAACTTAGCAACTTCAATATCGAATGCACTCAGATCGATGAAGATTTTATGACAAGAACGTTTTACTTTAATAAGGATGCGATTTCCTAATGACGATAAAATGCTAACCATTAGTGTGCCCTAATGCAGCAAGATTAACAGCCTGCAAACTTTGAACAGAAAGTCCTAAGACACATTAATAACATTGTGCTGTTTTAATGGGGTACTATTTTCTAATGAAAATAATTAACTGTGAGTGTGCTAACGATTAGTATGCTAAAATCAGCAAGATAGTATAAAGTGCTGAAGCAGCTTGGTATTGCTATTTCCTAATGTGAATGAATAAAACATTAACCTGTTTACAATTGGTACACTAAAATACAACAAAATAGCTGCCTGAGTACATAAATTGCTAAAATTGATCAGGAATATATAAGCTTACTTTTTTGAATGAGGAATGATTAAACGTAAAACGTTGGTATGCTAATATACAGCAAAAAAAAGCAACCGAAGTACTAAAGTTCATAGTCAGCTTGCTATCTATTTTACATCTTTTACATCTGAACTATTTGGATTGAGAGTCTAATTGATAAAACATGAGCATGCTATCAGCATGCTACCTTATAGCATTAGCAACAATCTACATTGAGCCCCCATTTCGGTACTATTAAAGAACAGTTTTTATGCTCACATATCCAGATCGAAACCAGGATTGAGAAAGTACTACAGCAGATTGATAAGGATATTACATCTCGCCCTGTAGTCAGGTTCTTTTTCTAATGAGGGGATAAAATGCTAATATGCTAACAATTGTTATGCTAAAACACAACAAGACAGCAATTTGGGCAGAGAAAGCACCAAGACAGATTAAGGATTTTCAATCTTTCTCTGAAATCTGGCACTATTTCAAATGAGTATAGAGGAAAGGCTAACGTTTGTGTGTAATGTGTTCAACTGATGTCATTCTTCCTCCCTCAGAAATGATCGAACTGGATGGGGATGAGGAGAGGATCTCCTCCCAAGGACGTTTTGCGGAACGGGACATTGTTCAGGTATGAAACTTTCCCAGGCTCTTGTCATGACTCAGCAGAAAATCTTCACAGGGAGAAATAGCAGCTAGCTCGCTCATTAAGTCCTTGTTGATGTTTTTGTTTGTGTACATTCGTCCGCTAGCTAGACAACAGCACATGCTAGCAGTTGGTGTGCTCACATCGGGCAATAAAGGACAAGAGGCGCTTTCCCTCAAGTCCAAGACTACTGTACTGTATTTCTACTAAGAAATGATTAATGCTAACATGACAACACTTAGCAAAAATACATTCCATAAAGTAAGGCAATACATACAGTATCATGCCTTGGAGTCTGACACTATTTCAAAGGACACTTTATCAAATGTTCACCGATTCCATCTTTCTTTTACAGAAACGTGCTATCCGTGTCGTTTGCGACTGTGGATACAGAGACCACACTAATCCATTTTTACAATACAACTAAACATTTTAAAATGTAATGAATTGATGGAGTTTAACCGTCTTAAAATAATGTTTAAAGCCTATCATGAAAGTTTACCAGTTAATATACAAATTAATTAAAAAAAAAAAAAAAAAAAAAGAGGAAGTGAGTATAAATTAAGAGGAACAGATATTTTCTCTAAAACAAAATATAGAACAAAACTAAAAGAATGATGTATATTAACTCAAGGTGTTAGTTTATGGAACAATCTGGATTGTAAAACAAAATTATCCCGGTCTATCTGCACCTTCAAAAACCTGATAAAAGCTCAATTACTGGGAAAAAAATAAAATAAATACATATATATATATATATATATATATATATATATATATATATATATATATATATATATATATATATATATATATATATATATATATATATATATATATTACATAGAATTGTTATATTGAAAACATTTTGACCACTCGCTGTCATTTACTTTGTTTTTTTGTTGTTGTTGTTTATGTTGTTGTTGATTACTTTGTGTTATTTTTTTCTTGTTGTTGATTAGGGGCAAATAACATAAGTTTTGCTTCTTTCTGTCCCCTTTCATTTCTCTTTTTTTTAATGAATGTATTGAATTGAATTTGATTTGAATGTTGACATACCATCCAATTATTTGTGTCTTTAAGTTTGTTCCGTTCCGGGACTACATCGACCGCAGGGGCAACCACATCCTCAGCATGGCCCGGCTGGCCAAGGAAGTGCTGGCGGAAATCCCCGACCAGTTCCTGTCTTACATGAGGACACGGGGGATCAAACCCGGTCCGCTGCCGCCCCCTTACACGCCGTGCCCCCCGCCGGCCCTTCACCCTCTCCTCACCAGACGGGTAAGCCGCATCTAAGCTTCCGAGGCCTCGTCTTCTCCTTCTTCTTCTTCTTCCAAATCTTCACTGGAAGCGTTTGAGGTGTTGAGCGATCGCTGTTGTCGGAACGCCATGCAGGTGGACGCCGCACGAACTGACAGTGGGGAACGGTAGCCGTTTTAGGGGTGCGCGCTCAGCCGGATCCTGCTTCTGTGAGCGAGTTGAGTTATGTCTCTCCATATATAAATGTTTACAAGTTGAGGCCTGGAAAGGGATGAAACTACCAATCAATGTGAGGATGCAGTCTCGACTTTTTCATATTTACTATGTTATTAAATGGAGCATGTGCTAGTTAAAGAGAAGCATGCACTGTCGTCCTGCACTCAGGGCTTTGTCCCGCCACACCGACGTGAACCGGCCTTACTTTTTGCCAGCGTTCTTCCACACGGCTTTTTGGACCAGTAGCTAGGCAGTAATCCACACCCTTCACTTCAAAACTGGACTACAACGTGTCATCATTATTTTGGTTTGCATATCTTTTGTCCTCCTACCTCTGAGTGTGTTGCCAAAGCATGCTAGCCTGTCTGTTGTTATTCAAGCCTTTGAATTCTTACTGGGGGTTTTTTTCACTGTTGGATCCCAATCACATTATTGCAAAAAAAAAAAAAAAAAAAAAAAAGAGAGAGAGAGATAGAGAGAGAGAAACAAGAGGCCGGGAGTGAATGACTGCTGAATTCTAGTAGCATTTACACATTATCATTTTAGTAAAGTATAGGTCTGAAGTATCAAGTGGTGCTGAAATGTTTGCAGCTAATTTAGCTGACGATAACTCTCAGTTCCCGTGATAACCATCGTTAGTCATACCTAGCGAAATTGATCATACCTGTCATAATACCCATTGGAACTGATGATAACTTGTAACCGATTACAGTAGTAATTGGCCATACTCATCGTAAGAGACAGTACAATAATATCGTATTTGTTGACGCCCGTCGTAACTGGCCGTACGCAACATAACTGATGATACCGACTGTCACTGATGCAGTACCCTTTATCCCTGTTTTGGATTGGTTGGTACCCATAATAACTGGCAATTCATGTCGTAACAAATCATCCCGTTGTGATGGTAACCTCCTGACTACCAGCAATTCAAATTTGTCCTCTGTAGTGGACCTTTTTAAACCTGAATATCTCCAACCCAGTGCATACGATTGAATTAACTCCTTGTGTGCTCTATGGAGGACATTCAGAGCTTTCCAATGATACCAAATGTGTAGGGGTGGGGCTTTGCTACCTTTGGTTGCATCATAAAGAAAATGGCTTCCCTCAGTGCAAGCACTTTTTATTGAACAAATTTAGACTTTAGATGTTGTTAGCATGTTTTCTATAAGACTCTTAAGAACACATTAAAGTATTGTTTGAATTTATTATTTTAACTGTATTTGAGCCTAGCATTTAAATAAATAAATAAAATTTTAAAAATGTCCTCTGTAGTGGACACATCATAGCTTAAAAATAAAAACTTTTTTTTTTTTTTTTTTTTTTTCTTTTTCAGTATTCCAGTTACTTCACAAAGATTGGGGAATATCAAAATAAACATGATGGTACAATGTTTTTTTTTCCTGGTAGTCAGGAGGATATGATGATTTATGATCGTTATCATAAATGGTGGTACACTTCTTACATGACGATCGCATCGAAATTGATGATAACTGTCAAACGGTTGACACCCGTGCTAAATCTTTGTAACTGACAGTTATTTTTTTTGTATTGGTATTTAAAAAGTCACATAGATTTTGTGTTTTTATTGTATCATGACAGGTGTAAATGCTTCCAAAAGTTCTGATACATAACATTTCCTCGCCGCTATCTCATTCCGAATAATAACAATGTGAGCCATGAATAAAGTATTGCACTGATTTATTAATTTAATAGCTTCTGGCTGCCAACTTTTCAGGGCCACTTCCAATCTCAAAGAGATTGAGAAAAGAGTGGGGGGTGATTATTCATATTGCACCCCATTAAAGTTCCTGGAGAAAAAAAAAAAAAAAAGAAGAAGTCCCAAACTGCACTACGTTGAGCCACGATCCTCATTTTTTAGTTATTTTTATTTCTCTGTTTATTTTAATGTAAAGTCAAGCACAAACAAGCGACTACTCTCTTCCTATTCACTGTATGAAAAAATTCTAGGTCCGATTTATTAAGGTTTACAACATTTTCTAAGTCAGGCCTCAAAATACACATCCAACACGCTTGTAAAATGTTTTCTTATACATATAAATACAGTATATATTTATACACTGTACAAATATCTGCCTTTCTTTGGTGTATGGGCTCATGATGATATTTATCTTATTATTACATGTAATGCTGCTTCTTTATGTATCATATTTTGTACCGAGGCCTGTAATCATATTTAAATTATGACTAACAGGCCTTATCCGTGTTTCTATGTTGAGTTATTCATATTTAAATGATGAACGACAGGCCTGTATTTTTTATAACTCTATATTGTGAACACTGACACTCTGTAGCATTGCCCCTCCCCCCCGCCTCCAACACTTTGTTTCGTGTAATTGTTTCCTGTAATGTCGGCAATGAAAGGGTGGTCTGACAGACTTTTTACACTGTTGACTATTACTATAATTTTTTATGTTATTTATTTATTTATTTATTTTGACATGTATTTGTGTACTTTTTGCACCTGAGTAACAAATGTAGCATCAAACAAAATATGGCTTGTTGAGATGCACTGGACACTTGATTAGGTACACAGTCCAATAAGATCCAAAGCAAAAATACATTCTGACTTAGTAAAATAACCCTATTATTTAAAATATTTGTTTTCTTATTATTACTTTGGTTGGTTCATCTAAGTATTTGTAATAAATACAATTAGAGGACCAATAAATAAAAAAATTAATACACCCACATTTCCCATAGCTGAATACAAACGAAAAACTTATGTCACCAAACATTTTGGGTGTTTTTTTTTGCATTGGATTTCATCCGATGGTGTCCCTAATTCTGTGTCCAGTTGGTGTTATCGTCCATCCAGTATATAATGAGTATATAAATTATAGTGTGCAGCTCATATCACGAGGCATAAGGGTTCATTTATTCATGACGACAAGTTGGATGTCGCTCGCCCACGCTCTCTCCGTCTGGCGTATGTGCATCGAACGCACGTATGAAACATGCATGACGCTTGTGTAACCGGGCCGACTTTCGATTGTGCTCTCAGAGGAACTGTGCTCTCACGTCGCTCGCTATTAATTGCGCCATCAGCGACCTCGTTTAAAAAGAAAAACAAAAAACGGGATGATATTTGACGTTTTTAAGGCAGGGATCAGGAAATAGCAAGACTTGACAAAGATGTCTGCTAACGATGCAGCACTCGGATGCATCAGTGATGACCAGTTGCGCTTCTCGGTAGGCTGATTAGCTAATTAGCCGATGCTAACAAGTGAAGCTAATGCAGACTTGAGGAGACGTAGCTTGGTCCACTGCCAGTCCTGATAAAAAAATTTTTTTTTGGAATCAAGAAAAGTTAAAGGAGGAGAGATAATGATATGGATAATGGATTGTTTTTATGCTATGCTGGTCTAGAACCCTTTTGGACAATTCCACACTTGGTAAAAGGCTTCCTATTCCTATTACTATTTCATGACCCAATACTGTTTCACAGTACTGTGTATTGTTTTGTTGGGTTGGTCTAGGACAGGGATGGACAAACTGGGTCCTCGAGAGCCGGAGTCCTGCAGGTTTTGGATAGTTCTCTTCTCCAACACAGCTGGTATATGATCAGCTCATCAGCAAGCGCTGCAAAAGTCTGATAATGATCCTGTTGATGGCAATCAGCTGTGTTGGAAGAGGGAAACCTCCAAAACCTGCAGGACTCTGGCCCCCGAGGACCAAGTTTGCCCATTCCTGGTCTAGGACCTCTTAGTTCATTGTCAATGTTTTAACTATTTTAATATCATTTTCATACTTATGTATGGAGATGTTGTTTTTTTTTTGTTTTTTTTTTGACAGACTTGTTTTGGTCTGGTTTAGAAAGTTGATTCTGCTGTTTGATTAATCCTCAATCACATTTACTTTTCCTTTGGATTGGTTTAGACCGCTTATTTTTCCTGTTGATGTTATGTCATTGGTTGGTCTCCACTCTTCAACTTCCTAATTCGTTGTCTATATTTTCAGTTTCCGTCATGACCAAATACCGGTGACTTGGTTTAGCCCACCTGTTGTATTTTGGATTGGTCTAAAACCCCTTAATTCCATGTCAGAAGATTTCAGTATTTTTCAGTCTCCATGACCTAATACAGTCGGGCTTGTTGATCATTCATTTTGCTCTTTTGTTGTTTTAGACTGACCTTTTTTTCCTGTAGGGTTGGTCTAAAACCCCTTGTCATTGTTTACAGTACTTTCAATTGACATGACGGTTAGCTTGGGTTTGATCATTTATTTTTGTAGTGGGTTGGTTTAGACCGCTTGCTTTTCTGTTTAGTTGGCCGATGTTTTCCGAATTTTCGGTTTCCGTTGTCACCCAATGCAACTAAGTTGATCTGATCGTTTATTTATCTTTTGGTCTTGTCTACTCTTGAGCCTTTTAGATCCTTCTTTATGGATTGTTTTAGACTGCTTGTGTTTCTGTTGAGCAGGTCTAGCTAGCTCTTCCTTACCAGCAGCTGCTACATTGGGATTTCCCAAGAATGTTGTAGAAGTGATCATTTCAAAATGTAAACACCGGAAGAAATATATATAGTGTTTCATATTGATATTTTTCTGTTTAGTACCTTGTAACTTAGTAAGTCTGTATCCAACTGGTAGCCCATCCATCGTGTTAATTAGTACCCAAGGGGTATTTTTCAGTTTCAAGAAGTTTGGTAGCCCCTGGTCAGGAACCTCATCGGTTTTCTTTTCAGTATTTCCAATTTCCATCAACACGTTTCTCGTAATCGTGCATGTCCAATGCAAAACTGTCGTCAGACTTGAAGGCATGTATGCGTGTCCAAATAGTGACGAGTGCAGGCATTGTGAGTCATTTTTAAAAATCGATTTCTCTGAAGTGACAAGCAAACAACACATGTTTTAGTGGTGACAATCGGTGCTCCATTCAGATATAAACATATATAAAGCACGCAAAGGACTGTTTTTATTGGGCAATCCGTTGTTTGGCATGCTTTCACTCACGTGCCCTCAGGAAGAGCGAATGAATAGTGTTCGCATGACGACGGGGGAGTTTGGAGGGTGGGCTTTGGATGTCTTCCGGCAGTGTGGTCGCATGATGCCGCCAAGTGTGAAATCACTGTTCCTCTGAGGCCGTGTAGGAGTAACAATGGAGAGCATTGACGGACGACGAGGCAAGAAAAACGGTGGTCGCCGCCTCCGTCCATCGCTTCATTCACATTGCAGCCCGCCAGGCCATGTAACCACCTCGCTGTTCTTTTTTTTTTTTTTGGACTGTCTCTTATGATATGAATACGGTTAATCCACGGAATGCTTCTGATGAATATCCTCTCTTATCCCAGCATGCATTGAGTTTGCATGTGTGTGTTATTTTCTAACAAGTGGATTTTAAAAACAATAGTATCACTGGAGTTGGTTTGTACTGTTTTGCCTTAACAATCTTACAGGTTGATCTTGGAATTGTGCAACTATTCCTGAAGATAAAGATTTGTTCAGTTTTTTTATTTTATATTTTACAGTCACTCCTCTGTCAGACTCATCCAAGTTGTTTGCTATGTTTCCAACAAGCAGTACAGTTCAGTTCGAAAACAGTCGAATCATCCCTGGACGAGTTATTTCCAATGTCATGAAAGGCACTTTCATTGCTGTACAGATGACCTTGCATTCTAAAGTTACTACGAAATGATCCCCGGACCCTTAAAAACCCCTAAATTCCCGTTGGGTGCAACCCTATGTCACAAGGGCAGGATCAACCAATGATTTTCTGGAAAGAACTTGATTTCAACCCTGTATGAAATTCTGCTCCAAATGGACTTCAAACATTTAAAACAAAAATACAAATAAAATTCAAATTTGGTACCATAAACATTGAAAAAGGGCACGGTTGGTTTGGTACTATTGGAAAGTTTAACCAAATCCCATTTTTGTTGTAGTCATAGGTAGTGTTGTTCCGATACCGATACTGGTATCGGCAGATGTGCCGATACTGCATTAAAACAGTGGTATCGGTATCGGTGACTACTCACCAGTAACATGCCGATACCAATTAATTAATTCCAACACTAATATAGGATTTTAGATGCAAGCATCTTGTGTCTTGCTCGTGCACGATGTTCATTGTTATGTGACATGTTCACTGCATGCCGATCTAAGATATCCTATTGGCTCTTCAATGCTTTGAACCAATAGAAGAACAGCTTTTTCATGTTGAGGAAAAAAAACTTTAAGTATCGGTATGGTATCGGTATCGGCCGATACCTCAAAGCTGGGTATTGGTATCGGGTGCCAAAAAACGGTATTGGAACAACACTAGTCATAGGAAGACATACTTGATACTAATGCTTAACCAAAACTCTTTCTGGAAAGGACTCGGTTTCATCCATGTATGACTTTCTGTTCAAATGTTACTCAAATGTAACAATCAGTGGACCCTTAAATTCTCCTGAGAACCACTCAAGATTGTGGAAGGAAAGCTCCACAAAAAACAGTCTGGAAAGAACTCCAGTTCCATTCCTACATTACCTTTACATTCCAAATTTACTTCAAGAGAACATTCCCTGATCCTTAGAAGTCCCTAAATCTTGGTTAAAAATGTTAATCTTGTCTTAAAATCTATGCAGTCTTTTGTTTTTCTTTTTTAAGACAAAAGGTTTCGTTTACCTTGCCTGTCAGACTGAAAGTTGTGACGTGTCTTCTTATCAGCTGATGTTTCTGGGCGTAACCGGCGTGGCAGTACTGTCATATGACGCTCCATGCCAACTACACCCTCCGTCGCCTGCCGGTCTCTGGAGAAGTGGATCTCATGTGTGGGGATCGTAGGAAGGTTCCTTCAACTCTGTTGAGTTTGTCCGCCTGTCTGGGCCCCGTTTCCTAATCTCTATGGCTTCTTTTATCCATCATTTGTATTTTTGTTCTTCTGTTCCAATGATATTTGCTTTGGACTGGGCTGGGACAAAGCAAATATCATTGGAACAAAAGAATACAAACGATGTATAAAAAGAGCCCTAAAGATTAGGAAGCGGCGCCCGGGCACACTCAACAGAGATGAAGGAACCTTCCTACTATCGTGGAGCGTCATATGACAGTATTGCCACACCGGCTATGCTCAGAAACATCAGCTGATATAAGAAGGCACATCACATTCTGACAGCTTCTGAGGAAGGCGGCAGTCAATGCCGAAACTAGTCAAGATAAACGAAACCTTTTATCTTAAAAAAGAAAGAAAAACAAAAGGCCCCTAAATCTTGCATTTGGTTGGTGAGGGTTGGTTGGTAGCAATCCCAAAACAAAAACTGTACCGCTTGATGGAAAGCAAGCTTTTATGGACCCAATTTGGTGGACTGATCCCAAAAAAACTGAGCACAGATCAGACCACAGATCCCGCTGCATAATGAAACAGACGGTCTTCCTTAACTCCAAGTAAAACGAGCCTTTACTTCTTTTCTGGCTGTTGATGGCATTTGCATGACGCTTGTGTAAACACGATAACACCCATGACGAGAACATGTGTCATCTGTTTGCCACGTCACAAACCAGCACTGGTTCTACTCTTCTTGTATATGGAAGCCAAGATGAAATTGGTTCAAAATGATTATTTCTGTAAGAATCTTTCAATAAATATTACTATTTCAACTCTTTGTCACCTCATATATATATATATATATATATATATATATATATATATATATATATATATATATATATATATATATATATATATATATATATATATATATATATATATATATATATATATATATATATATATATTAGCATAACAGCACTGGCATGAACCAAGAAGTCATCTGCTTGCTAAAGCAGGTGGACAAACAAACACAAGTGAAGGTTTGCCTCTACCAGGTGACATTGTTGTATTTTTTTATAGCATGGTTTAAAAAAAAAAAAAAAAAAATGGAAACAATGGCTAGATGCTTAATACGCAGCCCATCCTACCGACCAAGTGCGTAGGCTGCTTTGCTAACAAGTGACAAGGTGCTAATTACAACTTCTATTTATTTAGTTTTCTTTTTAAAGTTCTGTCCAACATTTAATGAGCGTCTGTCTGTGCTTATCAGCGTATGACTTTTAACTCCCTCTTCACCCCCTATTATTATTTTCTTATAATACTTGCCTCCTACTGATAGCTAAGTATAGAAGCGGTAATTGGCACTCATGCACAACACATAGGAAACACGTAGCAGGTTAATGTTTTCAAGAAAATGCATTCGTTGACAGGAGTAGAAAAGGAGCAAAATGGAACAAACGAGATCTCCCACATGAAGCTATGATAGTCACACGTTACATTTAGACAGCCAAACTCGCACAGATGCTTCACGCAGACATACGACGGCAGACAAAACAACACAAAGCACATTTTTAAATTTTTTATCTTGCAAGTATGAAAAAGATCAAGACGGTCCGTCAATCCGTCAATGAACGTCAACGGAAAACTTCGAAAAATTGACAGAAGTGTTTTTTCTGATGTCCATCATCAATAACCGAGTCAGTACCAACTGAAGGAGTCCCATCATGTCCACATTTTTCACACTGAACACCTACCAGAATTTATAACCTACACTGACCACAGACGTATTGCTTAGCAATGTTACATAAGATATAGTTCATAAGTTGTTTAGTTTCCTATGGTTTGGAGTGGCTATGAAGGCAACAGGAGTAAGGATTTTGGAGCGAGTGGGAGAGGGAAAGGTAAACAAAGCTGTATGCTATGCACCATTTAGCGTGGTTGTTGTCTTGGCGTGGTAACGGCTGACAGTAATGAATAGTCTTTTCTGTGATCTTATTAAAGACTTTGATGCTAGCTAACTACAAAGCTACATTAATGGCTATTGCCAGGTTAGCAACACACATACCTCCCGGCCCTATACTAAGAGCATACGAGCTGTATATGTTTAATCTGTATGTAAATGTACAGGTTATACCAACGGTGTCCAAACTACGGCCCGGGGGCCATTTGCGGCCCTCCATACATTTTTTGGCAGCCCGCAGCAAATACTAAAAAAAAATTAAAAAAGAGGGTGGGGTAAACATTTCTAGCTACGCAAAGACACAAACTTGCAGCTAATAATTCAGTTTCAGAAATAAAAATAGTTTTATCCACTTGTTGCTTAGTGTCACAGTCCAATTTGTGAAAATATCAATATTAAATTAATGGCTCTTAAGTGTGGTCAGTTTACTACCGATTGTTCTTGTTGTGGTTCAGAATGTCAAGTTGGGATTCAGCTGCTGCTCAGTGGAGAGGCGTATCTATTATAGTGGCACACAGGGGTCACTATTTGCCTTGTGACTGTTAGCAGTTTTCAATAAGTAACTGTACATTATATCAGCAATTTATAATTGCTTCATTGATTTTACCACGAGAAGGGAGGAGTTAAGATGGCCACCCTGTGGCTTCAAAGGCTCTGCTCTCCAGTAATATACAGTGTTCCCTCGTTTTCCGCTGGGGTTAGGTTCCAAAAAATACCCGCAATAAATGAAATCCGCGAAGTAGTTAGCTTTATGTTTTCCAACTCTTATAAATGTTTTAAGGCTCTAAAATCCCCGACCGCACAATTTATACACTTTTCTCATTGAGGAATTTACATGTTCTCACATTTCTCTCTTGTTCAAACATTGACAATGTTCAAACCTTCATAAATTTTATAAAATGGGTATATTACTGGAAACAAAAAAAATGCAAAATTGCACTTAAAAAAAAATCCGCGATACAGCGAGACCGCGAAAAGTGAACCGCGTTATAGCGAGGGAAGACTGTATACAGATTAGTGGTTACGCTCAACTTCAGCCAATAAACTGATAAGAAGATAATAAGAAGAACTCCAGTCCCATGAAATGTACGCAAATCTAATTTTTAATCCTTAATTTCAAATGGTCGCGTTACTTAATGAAGTTTATTTGAAAAGCATTATTTCAACCCCTTATCTCAACAATTTGATCTGAAACAGTGTGAGGAAACAAACCTCTCACAACAACCACGACTGCTTTTTTATTTTATTTTTCTCCTCCCCTAACTTTTGAGGTTTTGCCACTGAGGGAATCACTCGCTGCCAGACCGCCTGTTTAGCCGCTCCAAAGCAATAAAGCCCACTTGAACAAGCTCAGCATGAATCTCACATCGCTCCATGCCTCATACACAGCCTTTTTTTTTTTTATTTCCCATGAGCGCGGAATATGCACGCATGCAGGATCGAAGAAGAAGCAAGAGTGACCTGAGAGGGCGGCATGTGTCTCTTTGACTCATGGCGCACGCGTACATGGAGACGTCCTGGCAAGTACAAGGCACACTCAGGACCGAAAGCAACATCGCCTGTTATTAATAGAAGCGGAGGGGGTGTCTCTTTGGCTAAATATAACCCCCCCGTCCTTTCCTTTTCGTGCCCAGCGTTCTATTTTTAGCTTCTCCCGGGCCTTCCTGAGACGTGGTTGTCTTTTTTTTGGAATGTTGCGTAACAACGCGCTGATTCTTAAGGCGACTGATGCAGACTTTCAGAATGAAATATTACATCACAATCTGACGCAAAGCCGTGTTAGTATTAAGAGACCGAGCAGAGCACGTAATCGCACTCGAAAGATGGTCTGCACGTCAAAGTTTGGTCACATTTGAACCTTCTCAGCTGTCATACAAAAAAAAAAAAAAACTTGTTAACTGCTGCCAAGATTAAATATAAATCAATCAAGTTAGCACGGTGCCATATCATAACAGTCTGTTTGAGATGGATAAGTAAATTAGTCATAGGCAGAAAAATTTACATTAGTTGATTGAAGTAAGGTTTTCATCTAGGATTTTAAATTAGGGTTTCAAACTTGTTGGTGTTTGAAATTAGGGTTTCAGAGTAGGAGTTTGGTCTCAAAGTAGTGTCACAATTTATAACGGTGCAATTACTGGTTAAAAATTCCACTGTCAAAATGTGTGACCTCACTTTTCAATGTAGGGTTCAAATTAGAGTTTTAGGATGTGGTTAGTTAGTTTGTTTACTTTTATTGTACTTCTTCGAGACAAGTAAAGATCAAATGAAAATTAGGGTTTTAAACGAGGTTTAGTGTTTCAAACTACGTTAGGGTTTCAAATTATGATTTCGAAGAGTTTTCGAAGCATATAGCATTTCGAAGTAGGGTTTTAAATTAGTATAGATTTTCAGTAAGGTTTAAACTCGAGTTAGGGTTTCAAAGTAGGGTTTATTTCAGAGTGGAGTCGAGTTTCAAAGCAGGGTCACAATTTATAACACTGGCTATGAAATTAGGGGTTCAAAATTTAAACTGTCAAAATGTGTGAAAGTAGGGTTTCAAATTAGGGTTTTAAACTATGGTTCAGGTTTAAAATTAGAGATAGGATTACAGTTAGCATTCAGTTTGATCCTGCTGTATGCACGAGGTTTGGTTTGGTTAAAGGGGTACTTGACTCATTGAGCCATTTTCAGCAGTAAAAAGTTCATATTTTGTCTATAATTAATGTGGTAACTTAATTATTTTTCATATACAATTAATACCTTTAAAAAGTAATTTTTCTACTTGTTGTCGACTGATGATGACATCACCTGCGCTGAGGAAGTAGGTAACGACCAATTATGGCTCAGTTTACTGACCAAAACCAGAAAACAGGTGAGCCATGATTGGTCGTTACGGCAGCACAGGTGATGTCATCATCAGTCGAAAGCAAGTCGAAAAAATTACTTTTTAAAGGTATTAATTGTACATGAAAATTAATAAAGTTATCAAATACATTCTGGACCAAATAACTTTTTTTCACTGCTGAAAATTGTTCAATGAATCAAGTATCGCTTGTGCTTGGTGAATTCTGCCTAGCAACAAGTGACAGCTCACATAGCAGGGCCTTTCCTAATGTGCTCACATTGAAACGGCCCCCCATCAGGCTTGCTCCACGTCGCCCAGGCTGTGGAGGCGAGCGAGCATCTTACGTAATCCTCGTGTGTAGACGTCTGAAGGCTCAATAACAACAAACTCCATGTGAATGTCGAGCGCCGTCAACAAAGCTGGATGATTATTAAATATGATTGCTGCTTATTTTAGCTCCGTGGTCCCAATTCAATGTGTTTACACTTTGAAACCAAAGTCATGTGAAATGAATATGTTCATCGAGAAGAGTAATGGAAATAATTCAATTTTTGGTTTGTAGATTATATATATATTTTTTGGAATATGTGTTGCCAAAAAAATAAATAAATAAATAAATCATACAATATAAATAAATATCAAGGGTTGCCCCTACCACAATACCATTTCCTGTTCTGTTTATCATCACAATTTCCTTAGCATCTGCAAAAAATGAAATTAATGAGCTAGGAATGAATGATTAATGCTCAAGTGAGTGTCGGGCCTTGTGAAATATTGAAGTCAACATGTAGCATAATCTATTTATAGCGCTGTCTTGTTCCTATAGGCGGGAGATGGAGGGGGGGGAAAAAAGAGGAGAAAGAAGCCCATTATGCTCACAGAAATACACTTTTCATGCCGCCATGAAACTTTAACGCAGCAACACAATCTATAAATAATTTCCACGTTGAGGGTGGGATCAAATTGATTCACTGCCGCTGACCCGAACTAAATTGTTGACAACAAAAAAAATGAAATTGGAGGAAATTTGAAATCCTAACTATAGTTTGAAACATATTAGTTTGAAACCCAACTTTGAAATCCTGCTTGGAAATCCTAAACCAAAATTTGAAACCCTAAATCCAAGTTTAAACCCGTAATTTGAAACCGTCTGACGTTGTCAACAAAATAAACTGCACGAAAATCACTTCATCGAATTTGAGTTGCGTTACAGTGTGCTCATGCCAGTCTCAATGTGATTAAATGTAGTAGAGGGGTGCAACCACAAATATGAAAATATCTGATTTGAATGAAATGTCTGTTATGTTTTTGTTTTTCATTTTCCATTTGTGCACAAAATCGGAACCCAGATGAGTCATTTGCAATATTTTCATTTGGGTTTTTGTAATCAATAATGAAAATTAGTTTTTTTTTGTATTTTGTTTTGAAAAACAAATGATTACCATGCAATTTAATAGCTCACAAAGGAGGGAGATTACCACTGGGAGTGTCATAAAGTAAATGGCAGTATACTGCCATCTACTGATAAAAATGTAGTTATAACAAAACAGATGTGTGGAGGTTAAAAAATAAAGAAAATACCTAAAAAAATATATACAGGACTATCTCAGAAAATTAGAATGTGATAAAGTTCTTTCTTTTCTGTAATGCAAAAAAAAAAAAAAAAAAGCCATACATTCTGGATTCATTACAAATAAACTGAAATATTGCAAGCCTTTTATTATTTTAATATTGCTGATTATGGCTTACAGCTTAAGAAGACTCAAATATCCTATCTCAAAATATTAGAATATTTCCTCGGACCAAGTAAAAAAAAAAAAAAAAGCCATAATCAGCAATATTAAAACAATAAAAGGCCTGCAATATTTCAGTTGATTTGTAATGAAATCCAGAATGTATGGCATTTTTGCTTATTTAATTGCATTACAGAAAATAAAGGACTTTATCACAATATTCTAATTTTCTGAGACAGTCCTGTACACACTCACACACAACATACTATTTTTTTTTTTAACCTGAACTACCACTTTAGAACAGCCATTCCCAACCAGGTGACTGCATCAATTGAGTGTTCGATGGGAGGTAAATGATTACAATTTTAGTTAAAATGGTCAAAACTAATTATTTGCTAGAGATGTGTTGTGTCAGTGCCAATTAAATGGTCTTCAATGACATGACAGAATCTATCATTCATATCAACTTTGCGTTCAATAAACACGCTAAAAAAAAAAAAGGGTTAATAAAAGCTCGGAAAACCCTGACCTATATTAAATTATTAATCATTCTAAATCAAACATCACGAATGTTTACCTTCCTATCACTAGTAGGACACAAAGTATTCCGCAGCTGGGCGCCTCCAGAGATTACCAAAAAGCCCGATCAGCACATCTCGAGCGACACTTTTTTTTCCTGGCAGGATCAGCACCTGTGTACATGGGAACGTTGCACCTGTTTCAAGCGTCTTGTATTTAGCCGTCCAACAAGTGCAGTGCCGTGCGTACACGTGAGAAGACGAAGATGGAGATGAGAGGCCTTTGGGTGCTGCTGGTGCTGATGGTGGCCGAGGCCAAAGCTGAGCTCGTCTTCACCGGGTATGCCCCCATATATTTGCATTTTTTTTTTCTATTATTTACTTTTGTTTTTATGGTGATTTAATTCCTCCGTGCCCTTTAAGAGACTCTGCTGGATATCTGATGATGAACTGTGCTTATTGCAATGATTTATTGATCATAATGAATCAACTCTGCAATCAGCACTCAAAAAGGGTTTACAACGAGGCAAAAATAAACCATGGGAAGTTATTTGAAGAGGCAAGGGAAATATGGCTGAAATTCAAGAGTTGAAGTTAGGTTACGAAATTGTCCTAGCTGCTGGCATTTGAGCAAAACAATTGCAGGGTTCGATCGCATGATGTATAACTTTAACCCATTGAAGCTAAAACAAAAGCGTACTAATCATATGTTAGATTGTGATGTTTGATACCACTTGTTTTTTCCAGACCAAAACCAGTACAAGTACTGTACTCAACTCTTGAGTTAGACATAAACACAATAACAAGTGCAGATACAAATAGTACTTTTGATGCATAAAATTTCCACCCCCCAAAAAAATCAAGACAGAACTTTTTTTTTTTTTAAAAGAAATGTGTATATATATATATATATATATATATATATATATATATATATATATATATATATATATATATAATTTTCTTTCGAATTGCATGGAATTAATGACAATTTTCTATTCTTTATTTGTAATTTATAGTTCCTGATCATAAAACGGCCACAAGAGGGCGACAGATATTGATATCGACGGCAGTTGCAAGTGCCGGTATCTAGAATTTGTACATTTGCTATTGATAACATTTATTTTGTAAACATAATTTTATACATTTATATTTTTCATTGTTATATGTCATATATTTATATATGTGTGTATTTGATTACATTTCATTTAATATATTTACTGTGTGTAAACTAAGTCAATGTTTTTGACTTGACTAATTGTAATTCTATTGGAATGATTACTTTTAATTTTCTTTATGTATTTTATTTGAATATAGTTTATTTTGCGCAAGTTATTTACACATTTAGTTTATTTATTAGACTATTATAGGCATGTATTAATATTATTTTTATTATTATACTGGTTGAAATGCACTCTTAAAAAGGCACTTATTTTTTTGTTGTTGTTGTTTTTTTTGGGGCTATATAGTTGTATTTTTACTATGCGTAAAATAGTACCAATTATAAACACTGATTATTCGAGATGGGTGAGTATACCAACACCAGGTATCGGTATCAGGCCAATACCCAGCCTTATTTCAAGGTATCAATGCTCGTGAAAATGGCCGATACCTTGTGGCGGTTTTACAATCAGGAACTAGAAAAAAAAAAAAGAAAAGAAAATTCCCATTAATTGCGTGCAATTTTCAGAAAAAAATATTGTTAATTCTTGAGAATTATGTCATTGGTTTTTAGAGGGGAATTTTTATGTATAGTGGTATCAGTACTTGGTATATATATTGGTCACTACTCAAATATTGGTATGGTTCTGGAAAAAAAAAAAAAAGGTGTTGAACATCCCTATTAATTATTATGACTGACATATAATGCAACATCTTTTTTGTTTATTAGTTTACTGTGTTTATAGTGTGCTTGTACTAATATGTGGCGTATTCCACATTTGGAGGATGTTCCTCAAGTTATGACCCCAATCGTATCACTAAAAACAATGTATGTAATTATAATTACTCCTTATTAATCGCTGTACTCAAATGAAAAAATGCACACATAATATAGGGCTTTGGTTGGCTATTTATGACAACTATCCAATAATTTGGCACATAGATCTTGTATCAAATATCCTTCCATGGGGCAAGTGTACCTAATGAAGTGTCCCGCTCATCTAACTACATGCAGGAGAAATTAACTTCACAGTTGAATGCCTTTTCAATGATATACAAAATTATGGAGTGCCTCTCAGTAGCCATCTGTTCAGGGCAAAGATAATTACATCAAGACTAATTACGGAGAAACCGGGCTGTAATTAGCCATAAACAGCGATTGGAATATTCAGTGCGCTTCGTCTCGTCATATGGCTTTCGATGCATGTTGCAAAAATATGAAACAAGAAAGATGAATCTCCTGCAGCGATCAAGTCGTCCGGGTCAATGTGCAGTCACAGGAACAGATCCAACTCCTGCAGGCGCTGGAGGAGGAACAGGAGGTGTGCACAACACAACACACACAAGCATAAGAAGTGTGCTATTAAATTGTGCTTGGCTCTACTCTCGGCCACGCCAGCTGGACTTTTGGCTCCATCCGGTCTCCACCGATCGGCCCGTGGACATCCGAGTGCCTCGCTCGGGTCAGCGCGCCGTCAGGGAATACCTGGACGCCCACGGCATCCCCTTCGCCGTCATGATTGACAACCTCCAGGTGGGTCAGAAAGCCTGAAGTTCATCCCGCCCACTCATTTAAAAAAAAAAAAAAAAAAACTGTACTGGAATTGTGTTTGATATTTAATACAGAACTGTGATTGAAATTAATATGTGTACATGGACTTTTTCCAAAAAAGTTTTCGCGTTATCTTCTGAGTATGTATGTCACTGGCCAATGGGGCAGTTATGCTTGTGCCCCCATGAACTCTGCCTAACAAGTGGTTGAGAACCAAAGAAGGGAACCGTTTTGAAATGGGAGCTGTCTTATAATCCTTATAGTGTTCTTTTGTGAGGAAGTTACAAATCAACTCCATGAACTCTGCCTAGCAACAAGTGGCCATCAAAACATGTGACCTAACTAGCAATATTTATAATAGTTCTGTTAAGTCATTAAAAAAATGCACCAGTGCTCCCAGTTTTTCTTTCTTTCTTCCAATGGTGGTTTATATTTAATAAGCCCCCCCGCCCCCTTTCGAATTAATGTGCTTACGCAAAATCATACTAGTGTGTCTGTCATTGGCCATTGGGGCAGTAAGATTGAACATTCTGCCTAGCAACAAGGAGCCAGGTAAATATTTATTAACCCAACAAGGAATTTCTTTCTTTCTTTTTTTTTCTTCATGTGTGTGTATGTATGTAATATCATTTTGAATTATTCATAATAATTTGCCCCTCCAATGGACAATGGACAGTTATGATTGCACCCTTGGAATTCTGCCTAGCAACAAGCATCTAAGAAAATATGTGAAAATAAATCAGATGTTTTCCAAAGTGCTTTAAGAAATCGATTTTTTCCCCCCCTTTGCTTTCATTGGACAGACATAATAAAAAAAAAAATGAAAAAAAAAGAGTTAACTTTATTGCATTAAAAAATGACATCACATTCAGGAGCTTCTGGACACTGAGAAAGCAGAGATGGAGGAGAACCAGAGGAAGGAGCGCAGCACTGGCAGCTTCAATTTTGGGGCCTATCATCGCCTGGAGACAGTAGGCTGTGTTGATATAATGAAATGAATATGAATCATTTGAAATTTCTCTTGTATCAGATGATGTCATTAGATTGTGCATTGGCCTCATATATTTACTGTTGACCGCGGTGCCACAGATCTATAGCTGGATGGACACATTGGTGGCTCACTACCCTAAATTGGTAACAAAGCAGCTGATCGGGCAGACCTATGAGAATAGGCCTATGTATGTGCTCAAGGTAGGATTTTGTAGTATTTTTTTGCAGTTTGGTCAAATTTAGTGTTTCTGATCGAGTGTACTTTTAATAGTTTAGCACAGGTGGAACCAAGCGTCCCGCCATCTGGATCGACACGGGCATCCACTCTCGAGAGTGGGTGTCACAGGCGACGGGTGTGTGGACTGCAAATAAGGTAAAAAAAATAATAATAATAAAAAAATAAAAAATAAATTTAAACAAAAATTCTTGATCCACAGGTTTAAAGGGGAAGTCAACCCAAACACAAAAATCTTGACAATATGTTCTATGCAGCCCCACTAGTCTAAAGTTGATATTGCAAATTCCAGCCATTTTTATCCATTTCGGGGGCGGCCATTTTGCCATTTGCTGTCGAGTGAAGATGACATCAATGTTGCTCAGGTAACAACCAATCACAGCACAGCTTCAGAAAACAGGTGAGCTGTGATTGGTCGTTGCCTGAACCCTGAGCGACACTGATGTCATCTTCAGTCGACAGCAAGTGGCAAAATGGCCGCCCCCTGAGATGGATAAAAACGGCTGGATTTTGCTCCATAACTCATATTTCACAAATGTAATATTAATTAGAATGTCAAGTTTAGAGTAGTAAGGTCACATATAACATATTATTGTCAAGAAATGTTTAATTGTTGACTTCTACTTTAAGTAAATCTCTCTGAGTCTGTAATCCAATGTGGAGGAATGCTAATGACCAACAAGGGAGAACTTTTTTTCATTCAACAGAAATTTTTTCGTGTTTTTTTTTTTTTTAACAATGTTACGTTTTATAACTGATTTATGTTGTTCAGATTGCCACTGATTACGGTAGAGACGCCTCTCTGACATCCCTGCTGGACAACATGGACGTTTACATGCTGATCCTGGCCAATCCTGACGGCTATGCCTACACGCACACCAACGTAAGTCTCTTTTCAATATTTCCATCCATCCATCCATCCATCCATCCATCCATCCATCCATCCATCTTCTATACGTGTTTATCCCTCATCACACATCACTGATCTAAACATTAGGTCCACATTTTTTTTTTGTCATAACATTTCACATCATCTCCACATTTCTAAATGGATGATGGCTTCATCAAGAATCGAATGTGGCGAAAAACCCGCTCCAGGAACCCAGGCTCCACGTGCCTAGGTGTGGACCCTAACAGAAACTGGGACGCAGGCTTTGGCGGTCAGTAAACGCAAATGTTTTCTCATTCGTTTGAAACTCTGGTCCGGTCTTGAATGTGACTTCAACGCAGGCCCCGGAGCCAGCAGGAACCCCTGCTCCGACTCTTACCACGGCCCCTCGGCCCACTCGGAGGTGGAGGTGAAGAACGTGGTCAACCTGATCAAGAGCCACGGCAACTTCAAGGCCTTCATCTCGGTTCACGCCTACTCGCAGCTGCTCATGTACCCCTACGGATACACCTGCAACCCTGTGCCGCATCAGGGCGAGTTGGTAAGAAAAAAATCCCTGCATATGTTCCGTAAATGATTAAAGATGCGTGGGCCGTGTCTTTTGATCGTTTGGTCACTCTGCTTCGTATTAGGATTCCGTGGGCAGAGCTGCAGTGCAGAAACTGGCGTCACTTTATGGCACCCGTTACAAGGTTGGAAGCATCTGTAGAATCATCTGTAAGTGCTGCTATAGCTGTTTAAACCCTAAACTAACACAATAACCCACTGATACGCTGTGACAAAATATGAATAATGTGCCTGCAGATCAAGCCAGCGGCGGCAGCATTGATTGGTCTTACAACCTGGGCATCAAGTACTCCTTCGCCTTCGAGCTGAGGGACACTGGCCGCTACGGGTTCGTCCTGCCATCCAATCAGATCATCCCCACCGCCTCCGAGACCTGGCTGGCTCTCAAGCACATCATGGAGTACACGCGGGACCATCCTTACTGATGCCCATCATGCCAAGGCTGGCAGAGAAGCTGTCAATAATGTGGAAATATGTGGAAAATAAATACAAAGAGTATCGCAGTAATACGTTATACTGTGCATGTGCCATACTTTTTTTTTTTTTTTAATTTAGCCCATTCATTGTTTTTCTCAATGGTCACAAAAATAAAAACTTGCATTTTAATCTAACTTTGCACTATACTTTTTAATCATCGCGTTGATACTTTTGTTCCCCCAGGGTAGGAACAGCATTATGCATGGAAAAAGGCAGTGTTAGTGACCTGTAGCCTCAGTACAGCCCATCCAGCATTGTATTTTACATTCTAAAATATATGTTTTTAATTCATATTCATGTACTTTATGTTCACGTTTGGTTAAGTTGTCGTCGTCCACCCCCTATCCCCCCTCACTGTCCCCTCCCTGGCACGGTGGTGCCTTCATTTATATATATTATATAAAAACAAACAAAACAAAAAAAAACGTCTTGAACTATTTTCGCCATCAAGCCACTTCTTTTCTTATGTATTATATAACTGTAGTAACTGCACAGCACACATTCATTACCTCACTTAATCCTTCCAGGACCTTTCCCGCCAGTACAATACATTTCTAACTTGTACATGTTCGTTTGGTGAGGTTTTTTTTCTTTCTCTCAACTCTTCCAGAACCTTCTCTTCCCATCCAAAAACGGTGATCACTGTACAGTACTTGTAGCTTACTTCGTCGACGTACATTGATAAAATTTGTACTTTCTGACTATATTCCACAATGGGCTATCTCAAACAACTTGAGGTTGAAAACTTCAAGACATGGCGAGGAAAGCAAGTTATCGGACCATTCATGGAGTTTAACTGCATTATTGGCCCCAATGGCTCCGGTAAGTCGCGTTCCCCCCCCCCTCACCCTTTAGCCAAGTTTTAGCTAACTCGTGAGCGAAGCTCACTGCTAAGACTGCACTTGGGACGTTTTGTTAATACATTTATTTTTCACTCGTGACCAATTATATATATTTAAATGTGTAAACTCATTACACACTGTTTTAGGTCCTTAGAAGACATTTAAAGCAACGTTTTCGAGTAGAAAATCCACCTTTAAACACGTGGATGCTCTTAGCTATTAATGTTAGCTTACAGGACTTGATTGAGATAAAAAAAAAAAATCTTTTCAACTTTCTTACTTAAAAAATAAATAAATAATCACATCTGTTTTACTGTGTATACTTTAAAAATGTGAGTAAAGGCATTCTATGTTAATTACAAAGGTGTCCATCAATCCAGTTTAGTACTGTATCCTATTTGCAGATATAAAAACTACAATTACGTCTCATGAGAAGTGTAAACTTATGACGGTCTTTTGGTCCGCAGAAGTGATTAAAGGAGGCGTTAATAGATAGTTTAAACTGTAGTTTTTAATGCTGGATTGCTTGAATTTAGTTATAGTGAGTTATACATATGTCGCACATTGATTCCCTTCTACCGATCAATTTTTAATTTGTTCTTGTTTGTAAATGGGTTTTTTTTTTTTTTTTCAAGCTGATAGCATCACCATAATTGATAATAGAAACATTTTAATGGATGGACAATTCCGAGCTTACCTCACAATTACATCACAAGTCAAAATGGCGGTCAACTCGGTGAAAGGAAGCTCTCAGCTCATTGAAAAGCCATTGGACTTTGGATCGTTGTAATTTGATATGTGAGGATTATTTTCATTTCAAAAGGTGATGAAATGCTGTTTGACTGCTATAACAGTCTGCCAGGTTTGTATGTCAATAGTCACAGGTAAGCAATACAATGAGCTGTTTGTTTTCACTGTGTAAGGTGCATTGCATTGTGGAAATATGCGGAAATGCGCGGATGCTTGGAATTGTCCATTGGAAAAGTCAATGTTTCCAGGTTATAACAAAATCTGTGTTATTCACAAAACCAGGTAAGTCCAACGTGATGGACGCCATAAGCTTCGCCACGGGGGAGCGGGCGAGCGCTTTGCGGGTGAAGCACCTCAGTGACCTAATCCATGGAGCTCACGTCGGGCAGCCGGTGTCGGACAGAACCTGCGTCGCCATGTTCTATCACAACAACCACGACCAGGAGATCGTCTTCTCTCGGAGTGTTTCTGGTCAGCACGTTTTCACTTTTGAATTGGTAAAGTATTTGAAATTGACAGGAGATGGAAGGTAAAGAAAATGCGTTTGTCCATGGGAATTTTCGGTGGTGAGATAGATGTACCCAAAAAGCCTGCCAATGAGGCTTGTATTTTAGTTTTAGGTCTTTTGTGATATGAAGTTATGTGTTGCAACTTTGTGGGTTTTTTTTTAACAGGATGTTTTATTTGTGTCTGTATTTTCTCAGGTGATACCTCTGAGTATCTCATCAATGGCAAACGAGTTACTCTCAGCAAGTACACAGAGGAGCTTTCCAAGATCGGCATCATCACCAAAGCTCAAAACTGCCTCGTGTTCCAGGTAGATTTTTTGCTGCGATCAGTGTGCGATGGTTGTGCTGCATTTGAGATCATGTTGTTCCCGCGTTGGTCACCAGGGAGCAGTGGAGTCCATTGCTTTGAAAAACCCCAAGGAGCGTGCCAAGCTTTTCGAACACATCAGTCAGTCCAAGGAGTTTGCAGCTGAGTACAACAAGAAGAAGGAGGCCTTGCAGAAAGCTAAGGAGGACACCAATTTTCAGTTCAGCAAGAAGAAATCGGCAGTTGTCGAGAAGAAGCAAATATCTAATGAGAAGTTAGAGGTGAACACATTGTGCAAGTCACTTCGAAATTACCTGGACTTGATCCTATTCAAATTTTGGCCCTAAAAATAATGAATGTCATTTATTTGGTCTAGTTGTGACATTATAAGCGTAGCTGTGGATTTGGATGGATTGATTTATAACTCAAAGAGAAAAGCATCTGCGAAACAGGCAATTCTCACAGCAAATGGAGTTACATTACACAATTCAGGGGCAAGTCTTTGTATGCATAGCTTGAGTAGCTTGAATATTGTCACTCTGTAAATGACTTTAAATGTTGTATTCCATCCTAAATTGAGCACAGAACCAGTACAAGTATACGACAGAATTTGAGCAATGTGGTTGAACCTCAATAAAAGGGCCTCAAGGGCCACGTCCAATTTTTAAGTAGAGAGACTGGCTAGGTCATTTCTAGATGAGGTTAGAAAAAAAACTTTGTAAGACACGTCAGATAATTAATTTTAATTGAAAATGTCAAATCTCGAATATGCAGGAGGACAACTGTCAACATTTTGGTTTACTAATATATTTATTAAATGTATTCTTTTCCTCAAATTAATTAACAAATGAATACTTTTGAACCAATCTGATGGAAGTACAGTATTTTTCGTTTCCTTTCCCAGGCCCAGAAATACCAGGACCTCGTAGACGATATGCAACAAAAGCGTGTGCAGCTGAGCCTTGCTGAGCTCTATCATAATGAGAAGGCCATCGAGAGCACCAGCAACACGCTGAGTGTCAAGCAAGGGGCCGTTGCAGCTCAGAAAGCTTCTCTGCAAGACGGGGAAGAGACGGTGAAAACCCTCAAGAAGGAGCATGGACGCCTCCTCAGGGAGCAGCAGCACTTGGAGAAAGAAATCCGGTAAACTGTTCAGATGTATCAATTTTTAGTTGCTTTTGTCACATTTTGGAAATGATATCAGCAAGCTCTCAACAAAAAATGGATAGTGGAATTATTTAAAATGAATACATAGGCCAAACAATGCTGGCTAATACTACATCACGTGATTCGTTTATGAACACATCCGTAGTTGTCTGTATGACACTAGAATGACTATTCCTCTATTGAACTTCATGCTTAGGGCTCAGGAGAACGTCCTGTCCCAGTCTCACTCTCACTTCACCAAAGCCAAAGTGAACACCTCCCATCATCTCAAAAAAATAGACGAGCTTCAAGCATCTGCAAAAAAGAGCCAGAAAGCCTTAGCACGAACGGAGCAGGAGCTTGCTGAAGCCCAGCAGGAAAAAGAGGAGCTGAAGATTACCTGGAGGGTCTACGAGGAACAATTTCGAGAGCAGATTATTTCCCAGGGCAGGGACATTGAATTGGATGAGAACCAAGTGAGCCACGGGTGCAAAGAACTTCAGGTATTATAATTCATAGTTAATTTGTTCTGTGTTTTTGTGACGGACGCGCTCGGCAGCGAGAGCGCTACAAAGAACTCAAGGAGCTCTCCAGGATGCAGACTGCAGTGCTGTGTCAGAAAGCCGAGAAGATGCACAGGGATGTCAAGGCAGAATATGACCAGATGGCGTTTGAGCAGCACAAACTGAAGGAGGTGGAGGTAATGACACAATGGAAACTGTATCCATTAAAATAGCTACAGTACATTTAAATAAGTGATGTTTTTTTTATAGGAATACATGAATGTCTTTTATTTCAAGCAATGTTTACACTGCATTCTGTCTCAGATCAACATAAGTAGGAAAGGAAACCATTACAAGGGCAATAGTTCAGACAGCGCAGTCGTTGAAAAAATATTACAGATGCTTGAGCATTGATTGTCAGAACAATGGCAGTGGACCAAGATGTGAAGTTTTACTGAGCAGTACCTTGCAGTAGCATATGGCAGTACAATTACATTTGAGGCTGCGATGTCCCAGGTTCATCCCAAATCTAAAGTATTACCATTATTTTGGGTTGGTTCATCTATTATCTGCATGAAAATCGAAATGTGCTGAAATGTCGCACTGTAGAGTAATGGGGAAGTCTCAAAGGCACCTTATGGTGATACTGGCTCCTTTTCTATAGGCTGGAATCCAGAACAACAAGACACATTTGGATGATTTAAACCACAGAAAAGAGAAGCTTGAGGATTACACCAATACCTGCACGTATGTCATTATGCACTGTATGTCATTGTACCACATTAATTGGCGGGGCTTCGTTGTTTTCATGTTCAGACCTTTTGCTGACATCCTGTGCTTTATAAACTGGAGTGTGTTTGTTTTTAGGTCATCTCTTGACGACCTACGTCAGAAGGAGGAGACCTTACATGCAGAGTTGCAACGTGGCAGAGAACGCACTGCCCAGGTGAATGAGGAGCTGGGTCAGGTGCTGGAGCAGCTGGGGGACGCCCGCCTGGACAGCCAGGAGAGCAAACGTGAGCGAAAGCGCAAGGAGATGCTGGAAAAGATGCACAGGCTCTTCTCTGATGGGGTGGTAAGAGATGCACGATGACGAAACGAAAGCAAATTGGAACGGCTCTGATAGGTGTTTTTCTTGCCCCAGTATGGCCGCCTGTGTGACTTGTGCAGCCCCATCCACAAGAGATACCAGCTGGCCGTCACCAAGGTGTTTGGCCACTTCTTGAAGGCCATTGTGGTGTCGACAGAGAAGGTGGCCCAGGCCTGCATCCGATTCCTCAAGGAGGAGCGGGGCGAGCCTGAGACATTCCTGCCCGTTCACTACTTGGATGTAAGTGCTTGAGTAGTACGTCTGAGCCAGTTGAATTTGTCCACCCTTTTGGGTTTTTTTGCGAGAAAAATTTGGAAAGATTTGAAAAAAGTATGTTTTGTTTTGGTCTTTTTTTCTCAGAGGAGTCGGACGTGCTTGGTTACCAATGAAACAATATTTTCCATGTTGAAAAAATTGACAAAATCATTTGCAGTTGAAAACAAATTTTTGGAAAAAATGTGGCATTTTTATTCTTTAGAACCAGAGACTGATAAATTAGGCGGAGGCAATTACTTTCCGATTTTATTTGCAGAAAAAAAAACGTTGGCTTCTTAAAGCACAACTTGTTTGGTCGGCTGTGTGTCATTATAAACGATCTCCTTGCATGCTCAGGTGAGTCCCCTGAACGAACGATTGAGGGACATACCGGGCGCCAAGATGGTGGTGGATGTCGTGCTCATCAATGCGTCCACAAGCGTTCCGCACCTGAAGAGAGTGCTGCAGTTTGTGTGTGGCAACACGCTCGTGTGTGAGACCATCAAAGACGCCAGGAGCATTGCCTTTGATGGGAAGCAGCGCCTTAAGGTAAACATTTTGTTTAGTTGGGTGCAGGAGATGATGATCCATGATGAGCTGTTTTGATCTCAAATGGGTTGCTGTAGACCGTATCTCTGGACGGAACCCTGTTTTCAAAGTCCGGTATCATCTCTGGAGGCTCCAGTGACCTGCGCACCAAAGCTCGCTGCTGGGATGAAAAGGATGTCACCAGGCTGAAGAATAAAAAAGACCAGCTGGCTAATGAGCTACATGTAAGTCTACATACAGTATGTGTTGTATGTACTCTTAATTGATGTAAAGCTGGCATTCTCGCACTTTTTAGATCCAGGTAACCTTCAAAGGATAGAAATGTTTCCAAGGACGCTGTCATAATTCTAATGCCAATGAAATATAACTGCCATGTGTCCCCCTAAATGTCATAGTTGCCTATTTCGAGCAAAAAGTTGAAGCACAGTAACAAATTTGTATCTTCCTGCCGGGATAGTAAGTTTGAATCTGGCCATTATCAAGTTGTAATTTCCAACATACACTCCTGATATTATGACAAAATATAGAGGAGTAACTAGTTAATTAAGTTTTATTGGTGGCCCAGTCCACATATGTGGGTGTGCACATTTTTAAGTAATACGACACTGCTAATTGTTGTGGAGAGCCCCCCCCCCCCCCCCCCCCCTGATGCAAAGGATAAGCTTAGAACCTTATTCTTTACATCAGAGGCTATTTTCTGTTACAGGATCTAATGAGGCTCAAGCGGAAGGAAGCAGACCTGAATCAGATCATTGCGCAGGCTCAGGGTGCACAGACCCGCCTGAAATATTCCAAAAATGATCTGGATAACCTTGTGAAGAAAAGCATCCCTAAATGCTTAGAGGTAAGAAGATCTCTTGATTTCTCAGGGGTTATAGTTGCACCTGTTGTTGCTGTTGTTGTTGTTGTTGTTTTTTTTTAAATGTACTTGACAGCCAAGGAAAATAATTATTTTCATTGTAACCTATGCACATTCCTGCCATTAATTGTTGTTTCCCGTTAATTGATTCCAGAACATTTCACGTATGGAGAGTGAAATGGCAAACTTGGACATCCAGATCCAAATGCAGATGAAAAGTGTGGAGGCAAAGGAAGATGCCATGAAGAACCTCAAAGGCCAGATTGAGGAGGTATCACACCTTCAACACAACGAACATCAAGGAAAAATTTATTATTTTTCATAGTTTCCAGTTATCTTGGTGGGATATTTTAATCTTTATTTAGACAGTGGATATGGTGTTTTCTGACTTCTGTGCTGAGATTGGCGTGGACAACATCAGAGTGTATGAGCAGGAGCATTTGAAACATCAGGAAGAGTACGACAGGAAGCGGTATGAATAATTAATGAGACTCAGTAGTATTTACTTTCTCGCTTATTTATTTAATTTATTTGTTACATCAATGGGGATTTACAATGTACTGCAAATACTTTCAGTTTGGAGTTTGAGAACCAGTGCTCTCGCTTGAATGCCAAGATGGAATATGAACAAGGTCAACTAGAGAAGCACAAGAAGAAGCTCAGGGAAATACAGGCCTCCGTCGACCAGGAAAAAAGCAACATGGCAAAGAAGAAAAAGGTTAGCATTAGCATAGCTGTTTCTTTTTCGCTCATTCAAACACAGAATTAGTTTAGTATGCTGAGTAGGGGTGTGAATTGCCTAGTACCTGACGATTCGATTCGTATCACGATTCACTGGTCACGATTCGATTCGATACCGATTAATCCCGATACGAATTTATAAGTCGATTGTTGCGATTTTTTTTCATTCAAATTTAGAAAATACTAATCAGTAAGCTTGTAGAGTGTAAGATTTATATGAAAATGTATTATTTATTTATCTGAAATTTCAGTCTTATAGAGGTTGTAATCTGTTTCATGTTTGAACAGCATTAAAGTAAAATATTAAGGCTTAATGTTCCGTTCATATAACATTCTTCCATGCTCAAGGTGTGAATCCTAAAAAAAAAAAAAAAATCGATTCAGCCGATTATTGAATCGATTCGAGAATCGCGCGATGTAGTATCGCGATATATCGCCGAATCGATTTTTTTTTAACACCCCTAATGCTGAGGTAATTTAGCATTAGTTTTGCATGCTAAGATAGCATTAGCATTAACATGCTAACTTTACATTAGCATGCTAACTTAGCATTAGCATGCTAACTTAACATTAAGATTAGCATTAACATGCTAACTCAGCCTTAGCATTAGCATGCTAATCAAGCATTAGCATTAGTCATGGTCTTCCAAGTGGGGAAGTGAACCCCCTTCGCATGCACTAAAGGCAAATGATGGTCCCACTGCGCCACCCAGAGCCCAAAGTCAGGAGTCTGTTGTGAATAATGAAAAAACAGTAGTAATTTGTGCCCCATAAAAGGTTTATAATTGCCTATATTAATGGTTTTAACCATAAATATACCACAAACTACTCATCTCATATTACCCTTAAAAATGATTAGATTAGATATTGAAAATGCATCAAAATGCATGTGTACAGGCGCGAACGGCTCTCATAACTTCTTCTGGCTTCAAGGTACACTTAGCCGCTCCCCAACAAATCTTGTCTCTGACTCGGAGAGAAAATATCTTCCTTCAACATTGTTCCTTGGTACAAGGATGGGCCCAAACTCATGTCCAGTAGAAGAGCGGTGCTACTTTTCTATCAGACAGGACTTTGATGGCATCTTGTGGCATTTTAGGGCATTTCAGTAAAAGCACAAAAACAGTGAGCTGATGAGTTTTTCTGAGTAAATAATGGACAGTAAGTCCCCCCACCCCCTACCTCCAAAAAGAAAAAAGTGTGGATAAGTCAATTCACAAATAGCGAATTGGTGAGGAAATATGCAGTAAATGTGTTTGTTTTTGTATCGTTGATTGTGATGTTTTCTGCTTCACCTTTCAGGAGGAGGAGAAGCTGCTCTTGGCCGTTGAAAAAAATGACAACAAACTGCAAGAGATGAAGGACCAGCTGCTGGCAAAGAAGAGACAGATAGCATCTGCCAAAAGTGAGCTGGATGAGAAAATCCTGCACCTCAAAGAGATTAACAGGTAAGACAAATCACTTCTGAAGAAGACCAAATGCTAACACTGCTGCTCCTCTTCTGAGTTATTAAGTGTGAGTGTATGAAATCTCACATGAAGTAATGCTTTATTTTTCCCTCAGAGAGTTGGTGAAACTTCAGCGAGAGGTGATGAGTGCCGAGAGCATCCTGGAGCAGAAACGTTTAGCTCGACACAACTTGCTACTGGCCTGCAAGATTCAGGATCTACCAATCATTTTGCTGTCAGGTGACATGAATGAAATCAGCCAAGTGGAGGTAAAAAGAACACATTTAAACATTGATGGCAACAATGTTGTTTTATTCACGGGATTTTATGATATATAATATGTGTGCATGAATGGGCAAATGTTTATATTAGCATTGTACAAATAGACAGATGTTGTATGTCGCCCAACTGCGTCTGCCAAATTTCCAAACAAGTGCAGCGAGACTTGCGCGTACGCGAAAATCAGGAGACGCCAGCATTTCCCCATGCGCCTTTCTGCGAAAAAAGAGGCGTGATTGTACAGAAGTGTACATTTCTGTAAATTAATGTGTTTGTCTCTCCCCAGCTGGATGAAGCGTCGACAAGTACTTCAACCACGATGGACATCTTTGAGAGGGAGGCCCAGCTTGTTATCGACTACTCTTGCCTGGAAGCTGAGAACAGGGTAACACACCGGGCTTACTCTTACCGCAGTGATTTAAGCATTACCAAAGAGGGGTCGTTAAAGTTTCTACAGATATGCATTGGCAGTTATGAAACAAAGAAACTTGAACATTGTGTTTTCAATTGTTTACCTGTAGCGTACAATGATGCGTATAGTGTTATAGTATAGTATAGTGTACATTTTTGAAAGGTTTGAGCTGCTCTTTTGGTGTGAAAGTTAGAGTTGAAGTGAGAAGATGTGGCTGTGTTTATGTAGTTTTAGTAAAGTGTGTTGTGTTTAGACATTGGGGAAAATGGAGGAAACATTTGTGAAATGGCTGCAAATGGAAATTGGCTTTTGTGTTTTAGCATTTGAGAAAGATTACTGGCATGCTGTGTTAACGTTGTGTGTGTGCGTTAGGGATGTAACGATAATGGCAATATCATGATATCGCGATATTAAATACACACAATATTGTGGTCATGTCACGATATTAAAAGCAACACATCTGTTAAAAAATAGGTTGATTTCCATTTGTGCAGTTCTAGTACTCTCTGGTGGCTCGTTTTTTAGTGCTGTTTAATTTTCATTAGGGATGTTTCGGCCCTTCTGTGTTTAAAATCTACATTAATCGTCAGATGAAAGGGAACGTAATATGTTTGTGAACCAAGTCAATATGTGGAGGAACTCACTGAGATTGTAGGTGGTTTATATGCATTGCTGATATGTACAAAAGCACAATATTGTGCAATTTTTTTTAGTACGAGCTCTTTTTTTTTTATTTTTTTTTTACATGTGACGTTTTAATATCGCTAACCTCCCCACAATATCGTGTTAATTCTCGTATCATGAGCTTTCATATCGTGTTACTATCGTATCGTGATGTTTTACATCTCTAGTGTCTGTATGTGTGCTTCAGGACGTGCCCGCAGAGGATGTTGACAAGTATCTCAAGGGTCTAAAGGAGTCCCTTCACGCTGTACAGGAACAGTTCAAATGCACAGCCACGCCCAACTTAAAAGCTGAGGAAAAGCTGAGGGAGGTGAAGGACAGGCTACAAGATGTGACAGATGGTACTTTTTTTTTTTTTCATTCTTTTGATGCGATCTGGACCCACCCGCGTTAGGTGAAAATCTCGTGTGTCTACTTTCTCGTCTCAGCCTTCAAAGCCTCCACCTTCGCCACCCGGAAGTGCCAACAAGAGTTTGAAGAAGTCAAAGCTAAGCGCTACCGTCTCTTCAGCCAGTGCTTCGATCACGTGTCCGACGTCATCGACAGCATCTACAAGAGAATATGCCGCAACAAGAGCGCCCAGGTGAGAAGACCGCTTGGCCTCCCCAAGGTTGAGACGCTGCCAGGTGATGACATCATAAGATCTGAAATGTGCTTCAGGCCATTCTGTCTGCTGACAATCCGGAGGAGCCGTATCTCGCTGGCATCAACTACAACTGTGTGGCTCCTGGGAAGCGCTTTGTGTCCATGGAAAATCTGTCAGGCGGGGAGAAGGCCATTGCTTCTCTGGCTTTGGTGTTTGCCATCTACAGGTAGCATCATTGACACAAACATTCAAATGGGCAGTCCAAAGCGAGATAAGGGGTTTGCGAAGTTATAAAAACAGTTGCGCAAAGTAACTTTTTTTAAAACGCGTAATTTCTTAATGAACTGTCCCATCCCTCTTTCGAAATATGATGAGCCTAGAGCTTAATATTTTTGCCCACAACTGTTTAAAAATAAGGCTTTGGGGAAAAAAGTATATATGCTTCTCGCTCCTCAGTTTCCGTCCTGCTCCCTTTTTGATTTTGGACGAGGTGGATGCCGCCCTGGACAACACCAACATCGGGAAGGTAAGATTCTATAATTGTTTGCAATGTGACATAATTCCACTAAACATCAAATTCTTCTCTGCTTATGCATACTATAGATGTTTCCATCCTTTCATTTTCTGTAGCACGTGTCCTCAGTAGGTTCACTATAACCTGCAGCCCATCCTAACTTATTGCAAGCAATCAATAAATTAGCTAAGTTACATTTTCAAGGTCATTGTCGCAACACTGATTACAGCAGCCTAAAAGCCAACTACTGTAATGTCAACCCCGCTGAATCCAAGTCGTACATTTTGCTCTTACAGGTGACCAGCTTCCTGAGGGAGGAATCCAGAGAGAAAATGCAGGTCATCGTCATCTCCCTGAAGGATGAATTTTTCTGCAAGGCCGACGCACTGTTGGGAGTTTACCCGGATGTAAGAACATGACATGACAAATTTTCATAGTCGAGGACCACCTTTCATTTACCAATTGACTCGTTTAGGACCAAGATGGTTTTTTTTTGTTTTTTTCCCCCTCACACAGTTTGACGGCTGTATGTTCAGTCGTATGCTGACGTTGGACCTGCGTCCATTCCCTGACCGGGAGGAAGATGGCGGAAGCCCTGACGAGGACCAAGGCCAGAGGGAACGCTTGCAGAGTAGCTCCTTGTCACGCTTGTAAATCACCTTGTCACTTCCATCGGGTTCAACGTTTTCCACTTAAAAAAGAAACTGTTCATCCTCCTCTGGATTTTGTTTAAATGTATCTGTTTTAGAAACACAAGCGTTGGAGGAAGCATTTTATTCATTCTCCAAATAGCTGTTACCCCTCAGTGAAATGTGTGGTAGTGTGTTCCCAAGCTTCAATGAGTTTTTATGATGTTTAGGCTACTTAAGCTATTTAATGTAGTCGCTTGTTTTCAGTGCCATAGTTTTGGCTTCAGTTGGCCTCAGAGGGGCGTAAGCGGCTTTCTCAGCTGGTTGACCACGTAACAACAACAAAAGGTCTTAAATCTTTGTAACGTTGTGCAGTTTGCACCTAGTGCTTATTTAGGTTTTAGTTCTTTTACAGTCAATAAATGATTTGTTCAACTACTATGTTGTTTGTTGTTTGTTTTTTTAAAACACTCTCTCACACACACACACAAGCTTGCTTCATGTAAGCCACATAGGGTCTCCCAGGCGGAGGAACGAACCCGCGCCAACCGGCACCGAAGACAAGTGACGGTTACACTCCTTCACCTGGAACCCCAACTACTATGTTGTACGCGTTGTCAATGTGCTGTTGGGTACGTCATGTACCACGTGACTAATATTTACGGAAGTGTCTTTCAGCTTCAAACGCTGGCTTGAAATGACTTCCAACTTCAAATATCACGTCAAGATCGACTAAGCTAAATGAAACGAAACAAGAAGTTACACACAACGGGAATGTACGCAAGGCCCCTTGGTATATTTACACCAAATGTTTGGTTGATTTGAAAGTTGGCAGCTTTTTTTTTTAGGTAGCAAGCTAAGCTAGTTTTGATTTCATTGCATGTGGAATTGTCAGTCAAGCAGTGGTATTTGGGTTGTAGTTGAGAAGCTGTTCCGGGGCCCTCGGTAAAGCGCACTCGCTTGTGTATCGCTCAGTTTGTCTAAAATTTGAGCCGTCTATTAGCTTTGGTGAGCTAACCGTAACGTTAGCTGGTGTAGTTAGTTAGCATCATGGGCGCCGAGCAGAGCGGAGATGCGGAGCACAAACACTCTGACTACAGTTCGACAGGTAAGCATTTTTCACGCTCCTTATTTGTGTTGTGTGATGTTTGTATTGGTAATGCTTTGTCATGCTCACATTACATTTAATTCACCATCGCTCGAGTCCTAACCACGACGTTCACTAGTCAAGGATAGAATTTTCCTGTCGTTTCGTCACATTTTAGTTAAATGGTGTTGTCAATTTGCTTATGCCCTTCAAATTATTGTTTTCTAATGTTAAAGTGGCATTTTCAAGACATGACAACTGTTGTTGGCAGAGTGGTACTAGGGTGTACCCCGCCTACTACCCAAAGCGGCTGGGATAGGCTCCAGCACTTCCGTGACCCTTGTGAAGAGTAAGCGGTTGAGAAAATGGGTGGATGATTGGAGACATTTTTATTATTTGTTCTGGTAGATGTGGCGTGTTTAACTTTCATGAAACAGCAGATTTTTTAAAACACGTTTGCTTATGCTTTGAACCTTGCAGTGCAGTATTGTTGATATAACATGCATTTATCAAATGAAAGACTTTAAGTATTTGTATAGTTAGACTCTAGTGGGCAATATCTGTTTTGGGTGGCATTTGGTCACCATTAAAATGTCGCTTAAAACTCGACTTCAAATTGTGTATTGATGGGTAATAAATAAAAACACTTGTTTTTGCAGTGGTTCCCTCTCCCGCAAAGCAGAAGGCAAAGATGGACGACATTGTGGTGGTGGCGCAGGGGACTCAGTCCATGAGAAACATCCACAGTGACCCTGATGTCATTAAACTCCAAGAGATCCCCACCTTCCAGCCCCTCTTGAAAGGTGTGTCTTTTTTTAAGATTCAGTGCAGTGGTTGGTTCCAGCACTTTAATTCTCAAAATATGGTAATTAAAAAAAAAATGCAATTAACTACCAGAACAGCCTTGTTGACCCTAATGTTGTTCCAACACATTCCTTGCCCCCTCGGTAGGAGTGCTGAGCGGCCAGACATCCCCCAGCAGCGTGTGTCTGGAGAGACTGGATCCCGTGCAGGTGCTACAGCTGTGCACCCGCTACCAGGACCACCTGCACCAGTGCGCTGAGGCCGTCTCCTTTGACCAGAACGCTTTAGTCAAGCGCATCAAAGAGGTGAGCCGTACCAGAATACCCAAACTGTAAGTCTCAGTAAGTAGGCAGTTCACGTAACAATCATATAAAGTTGAGATGAGTGGACCAGCAGCATAAGCGAGCGATACTCAACACTGTCCACTCGACGCAGGGCAAGTTAGAAAGTCAACTGGCCGATGTATACCCATTTTTGCGCCATTAACTAATCTCTTTCAAATTGACGTAGAAGGAAACATTGAGTAAAAATACTTTTTACATCTACTCGTAAAGTACATTTCAGACCATATACATTTTTACTTTTACTTAAGTAATTATTTGAGTTGCGTTATTTTACTTTTAGCAAAGCTGTTTTTTGCACAAGTAATTGTACTTTTACTCAAGTAGAGAATGTCAGTAAATTTTCCCACCTCTGCTTGCCACCATTTTTACAGTTTTCAGTATGAGAGTGCAATTGCAATTAAATTGACTTTATTTTAGGACTTTCAACTGGTGTACCAATAATTTTGGAGTGAACTGTCCATACTTTCTTTGCCTTAGTGCACTAGTATGATATCTTAAGAGGGATATAGAAATAGGACAAAAGCTGCTGAGGTGGTTGCTCTCCTAAAGGAAAAAGTTCAAAGTGGCATAGAGGTGTAGATTTATTTATTTTTTTTTAAATCAGTTGTGTTGACAAAACTGTTGTCTGCCAATTACCCCACTAGGTGGAGCAATTGCGCTTTCATTCATCTGCATAACATTGGGGTTGTCAACAGAACAGTTTTATTGAACCTTAATTGAGCCAAGGCCCGAGAACAGAAAAATCTCACAGCACACCACCAGAAAAAAAATTTCACAAAATGAGCATCTACTGAAACGAAGATGATCTTTTCTTTAATTAACTTGCAAATGTATTTACTAGGGGTGTTAAAAAAATCGCGCGATACTACATCGCGCGATTCTCGAATCGATTCAATAATCGGCAGAATCGATTTTTTTTTTTTTTTTTTTTTTTTTTTTTTTTTTTTTTTTTTTTTTTTTTTTTTTTTTAGGATTCACACCTTGAGCATGGAAGAATGTTATATGAACGGAACATTAAGCCTTAATATTTTTATTTTAATGCTGTTCAAACATGAAACAGATTACAACCTCTATAAGACTGAAATTTCAGATAAATAAATAATACATTTTCATATAAATCTTACACTCTACAAGCTTACTGATTAGTATTTTCTAAATATGAATGAAAAAAAATCGCAACAATCGACTTATAAATTCGTATCGGGATTAATCGGTATCGAATCGAATCGTGACCTGTGAATCGTGATACGAATCGAATCGTCAGGTACTAGGCAATTCACACCCCTAGTATTTACCCAGTGTGAAATCTGGACATGTTTTGTTGTATGCAAGCTATTATTCTGTCTTATGGTGCCAGCAGAAGGTTACAGAGGGTTATTTGTGCCTTCTGCCATCTACTGGAAGAGCTTTTCATTGTGGTTGGGAATCTCTACAGCCCCCCAATTGCCACACGGCATTTGTCGAGTGACATGCTCATATAGCACAATATGTTCTAATTAGGCAATTTTTTCTGGTTGTACTCCAGATGGACCTCTCGGTGGAGACCCTCTTCAGTATCATGCAGGAGCGCCAGAAGCGCTACGCCAAGTACGCGGAGCAGATCCAGAAGGTCAACGAGATGTCCATGATCCTGCGCCGCATCCAGATGGGCATCGACCAGACGGTGCCGCTGATGGAGCGCCTCAACAACATGCTGCCGGAGAGCGAGCGTCTGGAGCCCTTCAGCATGAGGCCCGACGCAGAGTCGGGCGCCAAGTAAGCCACTCCTTCGCAAGCCCCCGAAATCAGAGGTGAGGGCCGCTTCTGTCTGTTCCTTTTTTGATTTGTATGTGGAGCTTCTCCTTGAGAAAATTCAAGTCTCCTGAAGCTTCATCTTTGGAAGTACGAGACAGGAATGTGAAAGAGCTCTGGATTTTTTTTTTTTTCACAATCCTGAGAAACTGAAACTCAGTGGATTTAAAATCTGCAGAAACACGGAGAGGAACTCGAGCAAATGATACACCTAGTGTGGACCTGATAGATTTTCTGTCCATGGGCTGTCAACTTTTTCATTTTATAACTTTGACACAAGAATAACGAAAGGAGGTTGGAAAAAAACTGATTTTAATTTATTTGCTGTTCATCAATGTTTTGATATGACCACTGCAAACATGCTAATAATGACATTTTGTGAAGCTTCCTTCCTGCAGAGATCCTTACTACAATTAGTACGACTCAGATTTAGCCATCTTGTGCTTAAACCATTGAACATATGAGGCTGATATTTAGCCACGCCATCATCACGTTACAAATAACAATGGAATGGAATGAATATCTATTGAAAAGTTACATTTCCAAAAATAAAAATGCCAAAGGATGTGCCAATAAGTACTGTTTGATTCAATGTTTTGTTTACGTCTGTTGTGCTGTCAATGCGATTCCGAAATTTGTGCCGCAGTACATTAGTGCACCATGAGAGATCATCAGGCATGCCACAGGAAATTGTCCAATTTCATCTAACTCGTCTGTCAATTATTTTGTTTATTAACAAAAATAATGTTGCATTGTTCATCTGCCTACATTTGTTTCAGATATCGGGCTTACTGTTAACAATTAAATGATCCACTTGTTCCAATAAAACAAATTTTATATCTGACTGGACTGTCAATGCCACTTACTCTAGTCTCTGTTGGGAGAAGTGACACTACTGGCAGCCATCTTACGTTGCCACCCACCAAGGCCGCCTAACCTGAATACATTGATTTCTCTGCCGCGTTTTCGCATTATTTTCTGGCCCTATGGCGAAAATACCACCGTTAATAACATTCAGTTGTACCAATAAGTCTGGGAGAAGCAGTACATGTACATTTCATTGCATAAGAAAAATGTTGTTAATTTTCTCTATGCAGTATATCTCTGGGTGCTACTCAAAAGATTTGTCTGCATTTGTCAGAGCCATCAACGCTCAAGTGAAAGTAAAGTTCATCAAGAAAAAAAATTGCTGCGAAATGTAAACCTAACCTCTGTGAGTAGCAATTCACGAAATTGAAAAAAATACACTATGAATGGTCGATTCAAACAGTGACGTTCGCTCTTTGCGAGGCTTGCATCACTTCATAAAGGGCATGAAACACGCTGATAACAGCGTTTTCAGCAAAAAATAAGGTTGCCAGTGAAAGTGGCAATGTAAGATGGCTGCCCACTGACAGTCCAGTTGTATCACAGGTCTGTGGCTGCACTATTTCACTTGACAGCAAGCAGACAAAATGGCCGCCCCCTAGGATGGGTAAAAATGGGTGGATTCTGTTTGGCCTCGACTTCCAATTGAAATTGCATTCGGATACCAGAGTTAGTGCAGCGTGTTGATTGGTAGATGGCGTGTATTCACTTCGACCAAAAAACAAAACAAAACAAAAAACCCTCCATTGTATTGGTTGACCCTTAATTATGGACAAAATAAAAACTCAACATTTTCAACAAATGAGTAGTTTACTATCAAGTTCCTCTTTGTTTAATCCATTGCTGCCTAACGTTAGGTTATGATGTCACACTGTTTAAAAACCTGAATTGTCGTCTTATACAAAGTGAACAAATGGCTTATTTTTGCCACGTTTTGAAAGCGCTGCGAGGCGTCGCAACTTGCGGCAACGCAGCTCGCGCTTATCGGCCTCAAAGCTGGTGTGAATTGAGGATTTAAAGGATTTAGTTGGGCGCCAATGGTGAGCGACGGTTGATGTTTTTAAGCTGGTGTGCTTCCAGTTGAAAAAGGTTTTGTGTGGTGTCAGTATAAGCTTTACTCTGTCATTCTAAAATGTCCGTTTGTTTTATGGGCATTCGTCGCGTTTTGGATATTAACAGAAAGATGTGACACAATCTGCTGGCGGGGCAATTCTGTGTGAAATGAAAGAAATCCAATTTCCTCCTTTTTAAGCGTCTCATTTGAATGGAAATCAAACGGCGGCCGTCTCCATTCCTGGAAATGCTGCTCAACTTTCATGTGCGTTAACATTATGTAATAGACAGAACATAACCTTTATTAGTCCTACTGTGTTTTAAATTTACATACTATTATTTCCATGCAATGTTACTGTTTGTACAAATAATATACAAGAGGCTTCCCTGGTTACATGTTCAGATTTAAATAGCAAGCAGAACACAAAAACAATCAGTTTCATTCAAATGCAAATGAGCACTCATACGAGCACACCCTCCTCTTAACATGCGGCAATTTTATGCCACTACTTGAGTCTTTTGACAGTAATGATAAGTGGCCTCCTCTGGTTGATTAGTAGGCAAGAGGCTGCCGAGACACTTTGTCATGCACTTGTATACAATCGGATGAGACGACAAGCAAACGGCCATTTGGAGTATCCAAAACAGCTCCACTATTAAGACGACATTGCAGCTGTTTTGTGAGGTTGTTGTTCTTCCCACTCTGGAAGTAAACATACGCTAACCACCAATCAGTACAGTAGGTTTTGTTCAAGCCTTGCTAGGAATTGAGAGTTGACGTTGGGAAAAGTGCGGGTATTGCAATTTGCAAGACATCTGGCTTTTTCATGGGCTGTTTAAACATGGCTTTGTTTTTCCCGTAGACTGCTGCTATTAGACAAGCTAAGCGAAGGAATGCCATCGCTTTCATTTGAGAGGGTGTGACCTCGCGGCGTCCTCCGCCAGGACTCGCCTGGTTAGCATTCCGCGAGCGGCTGGTCTGCATACAAACTTCCAAATTATGAAATATTAACCGCTCGCCTTGGCGGAAAAAACACGTCACAGCTCTGTATTCGCTCGTGAAGGCTGCCATGGCTTCCGTTTTTGCCGCCATGGTAGGCTCAGGGAATTCATTTTTCAAGATGCAGCAGGTTGATTCGGTGCTGCTCTTTTGGTCAGCAACAGAAGCCAGGTTCACGTGGAGCCTTAGAATCAAACTGAATGACCAAACCGAATACGCTCCATAAAAACCTCAGTCAGAACAAGACAGGCCGAATCCAAACAGAATAGTAGATTCCTTTTAACAATCCAGTCAGATGTCATGTATACGCTTCAACCAGAATAGCCAGGCTCCGTCTTTCAGGGCTAGAAAACCTTTATTATAGTTTTTAATTAGTTTTGGCTTTTGTGTTAGATTTAGTCAGTTTTAATCACTTTTTAGAGCAGGTTTGTCTGTTTTTATTTTTCAAAAATTCATCAGATTAGTATTTTTTATTTTTTTTATTTTTTGCCTTATATGAAGTATTTACGGAGCACCTAAGGTGACATGGTAGGCGAAAAAAACAACTTTGCGTTCCCTCGCAAAACAACTTTGCGTTTGCAATCTTTGCAAGAGAACGCAAAGTTTTTTGCGAGGGAACGCAAAGTTTTTTTTCCTACCATGTCACCTTAGGGACTCCGTAAGTATTTTTGGAGAGCAAGATTAAAACAAATGTCACAAAGAGCAAAATAAACTACAATTCCCAAACAATTTGCTGTTGGCTAAAAGATATCTTTTTCTGGAAGGCGTTTATCCATTCATATGCAATTGATGAGCTTTTTATTCTTCAGTTTCTGACATTTAAAGCCACTTTGACTGCTACTTCACCTCCATTTTTATTGTGTTTAAATGCCGCAGCTTTCGCGTTTAAAGATTGATGAGTAAGGTTGTTATTCGCCTCACGGGACGCACTTTACAGACATCGAATGTTTACTCTGTGCTTTATTTATCAGCCTTCAGTATTCATCATCCACAGAAGTTGCCTTTTAATTCAAACAACGCAAACCTTTTAACGGGAAACTGCTAGTGTCCTTTAGTAGTGATATTGACATTTTCACGAGCATTAAGGTAGCCAGTACAGACTCTGACTTGTGGTCGCTCCACAAGGTCCATGTTTATGTGCCTTCGACTTATTAGTTCTGACCAGTCTACCATGAGTCTTGACCTTATTTTGTTTTAAAGATATTAAATAAAATTGACTTTTTAATTGCCTGTTTACAAATAGTTGCTCCCTGGAGTGCCTAGCCAGCCATTAAGTGTGAAATTAAACAGCTAAGTACAGTAAATCTTTTGTTAGGTGCCTATTTTCGAAAATGTGTCTGTGAGCGAGCCCATCTGAATTTGGGAGCTATAATTTAGTCACGGAAGCAATTACATTGTCCAGTGACAAAGACATGGTGCCCATTTCTACTTTGTTTATTCTAAATTTGGTGATGTTAAATTGTTGGACATTTACAATTTTAATTTATTAAGATTTTTACGTCAATACATTGTCCAATCCAAAGCTTGTGTGGTTTTATGCAAAATAAAGCAAATCTCATATAGGTGGTAACAAAGTAATAAAAAAAGAACAATTCTTAATTGAATTCTAATTAGTTTCATACCTAGCTCACATGGTATCTGATAAATCAGCATTTTTATGGCTTTTGTGCATGTTGATGTCAAAGCACAAGGTAGCTTGCTCGCTCACAGTCTGTTTACTCCCTTCACAGTCTGCACTGCTGACGCTTGTTCTTCTTGTTCACCGCGACGCGAGCTGTCACCATCACAAAGCGAAGCAGCTTGTGTTTGGCTTTGCATGGGCATGTCGTCGGCATAATCAGCGCTATATGCGCTTGCTGCTGTCTATCACCTGTCACGCTTATATAAGGAGGCGCGTCTCCACCAGGACAACACGACGCTAGGTGATTTATTTATTTTTTTTAACTGAGCAATTTTCTGCTGATTCAGGACAGCGACAAGTTATCAAGGCGGCACTTTATTGTTCCCTCTCCATTTACAAGTATTCATAGGTGGTGTCGTTTAACTTTATTTTACTCTTATTATACAAACTTAAACTCATTTATGACTACAAATGTAGCTCATACACAGAGAACAAATGCTTCACATAAAAAAACGTTTCGAAACGAGAGCAACCTGGGAATGGCGTCCCAAATTCAGCAGGTTGTGACTTGTGATGCACTTTGGAGTTTCTGAACAGCCCCCCCCCCCCCCCTTTTCAATGTCGTTCCTCACTATGATCCAAATTTGATGTCATGCTCTGCTCATCAGATGGCAGAGGTAAAAAGCTTCACAATTTAGTGTCGTCTATCAAACGACTGTTTCCAAAACAAAGTGGGCAATTTGCTGCTCAGTTTCAAGTACGGGTTATTGAGACTTTTTCGAGCATTATGTTATGATGGATGTGCACCCAATTTCGTTTTTGATCACTGAAACTTGTCAGGAGCTCATTTTTTCTCATTTTCCACAAGGAGTGTGGTTGAGTATGAAATGGCTGCTTCAAAATCAAAATGGCTGACTTCCTGTTCAATTTGGCGCATACGTCCATGAGACTGTTTTGTGTGCCCTGTTGTTATAGAAATGGCCACCTCATTTTGTGTCCTTTTGTAAAACTGGTGTGGAGGGCTATTTTTTTTTTTCTCTTACTTTCCAGGCGAGTGCAATTGAGTTAGAAATGGCTGCTTCAAACCAAAATGGCCGACTTCTTGGTCAATTTGCGGAATGGGCCCGTGAGACTTTTCCTTATTATAGGCACAGCTGACCAATTTTGTGTCTATCAGTGAAATTTGTGTCAGGGTTTTTCCTCTACTTCAAATGGGGTCTGACTGAGTGCATAAACAAAATGGCCGACTTCCTTTACAATTTCTGGCATGGGTCCTTGAGACTTTTTCATGTGTCCTATTATGATAGATACATTCAACGTTTTTGGTGGTGATCAGTGACCCTGGTGTCAGGGGATAATTGTTATAACACCTAAGAGTATGTATTGGGTATGTATTGCCGACAACCTCACGATACGATACGCATCGCGATACATATGTATCCCAATACTTGATCTTCAAGACGATACATATCTCGATATTTTACATTAAATTTACTTGCATTTTATAACAGTCATATGTATACCTAAAGGATATGTTTATTATGCTGGATGACAAAAAAATTTTGTTGGTGGTAAACCACAAGAGCTACTAAGTGGCATGCCTCGTCTAAATATGTACACGCTGCAGAGCAAGGAGCAGTTTTCAGACACACCGGGAACATTTATTAATAGGCATGAGCCAATATGAGCAAAAATATCAAAAGTATTAAAATTACAGCTCTTAAAATGTGCTTATTTGAAATATTTGGAGAAATAAAAACAGCATTTGTTTTCATGTAACACATTCTATTACGTTTTTTAAACAAAATATAGGAAAATTGGTACTTTAAGACACAGTTTATAAATAAATATTGATATTCTTCCTCTGCTTTCATTTTTCTTAGAAAGACACCGTTTCCAATCACTGGTGAACTATTTTTGCATTAATTGAAGGCAATTAACTTAAGACGCTGCTGTTTTTTTATTTTTTCGGTACAATGCAAGCTGCAAAGGCACCCGTGTCTCCTCTGCTCCCACTTCTCCTGCGCAACTTCAAAGAGGCTGTAAAGCTGTACAGCCTGACGCCTGCGTATCGATACATGTATTGTAATGAGGCCCGCAATGATATATTGCCTTATCGATTTTTTTTTTTAGCACACCCGTAGTATTGGGTGTATTAGCAAGTTTTCTCCCGAAAAGTCTTTTGATTCGATATCAAAATGATATCTCGCGCTTATAAGAGCGCTTTCGCGCCACTAATAATGTAATGGAGGTAATGTAAAATGTATTTTGGCAGATTCTTTTTTAGACGACGAAAGTATACTGATCTGTTCTCAGTTGTAGGTACGTGAGGTGCAAGATAGAGGGAGGTGTCATGCTAAGTCATTGTGGATGCACAGCTGCTGTGTGATGCAACGCACACACATACACATACACGCACATATAGACAGCAGGCAGGAGACGAGCCAATGAGGCATTTGGTGCAGACACTCTGTTTGTGACACCTTGTGGCGGAGGAGAGGGGGTGGAGAGAGAGAGAGAGAGAGAGAGGATGAAAGCCGAGGATGAAGCGAGGGAGGAGGATGATTAGGACGAGCAGATGTAGCGGCGTCGCAACCAGAGAGGAGAGCTTCACTTTCTCCTTCACCCACCCTCCTCTTCCTCCTCCTCATCCCCGTCGTGAGTCACGGCCATCATTTCAGGTGAGACCGCCTCTTTTTATCTACGCCCCTCCTCTTCCTCCAACTTCTGTCAGACTTGAGCTCACTTCTTCAAGCCACCACGTCGGCGGAGACGGAGCGATAATCACGCTACGTGTGCGTCTCGGGGAGCTGACATGCCGCCGCAGCGTCAGGACCGCCCCAGAGCATCCTCCTCCGCATCTTGATTGACAGCCGAGCATCATTACCGGCGCTGAGAGGTACGTTGCGGGAATTTCTGTGAGTTGCTGTTGATTCTCACCATGTCTTTTGAGTCATAATATGTTTTTACCGTGTGTTGCTACCAGGAAAGTTTCAATAAGTCCTAAGTTACTGGGGGGGAAGAAACCAATTCCTGATTACTAAAATTTCAACTAAGTCAGGTCAAGTCATTTACTAGTAGTGTTGTTCCGATACCGTTTTTTGGCTCCTGATACCGATACCGATACCCAGCTTTGCAGTATCGGCCGATACCGATACCATACCGATACTTAAGTTTTTTTTTCCCTCAACGTGAAAAAGCTATCCTGCCATTGGTTCAGAGCATTGAAGGGCCAATAGGATCTTAGATCGGCATGCAGTGAACATGTCACATATCAGTGAATGTCGTGCACCAGCAAGACACAAGATGCTGCATCCAAAATCCTATATTAGCGTTGGAATTAATGGTAGCGGCATGTTACTTGTGAGTAGTCACCGATACCGATACCACTAGTTTAAATCAGTATCGGCACCTCTGCCGATACCAGTATCGGTATCGGAACAACCCTATTTACTAGGATGAATCATGTGATAAGTGAAGTCATGCAGTCTTGCTCAGTCGCGACATTTCGTTGCACATTAGCCACTTTAAACTCAATAGCTTCACAGAATGCAATAGGAAACCTTTATTGTCATTGTATGGTGCAGTACAATGAAATAGTGGAGCTGCTATATACTAAACAATGCTGAATTATGCAAAGCAAATGGTAGCAATGCACTCATGTTTTTGTGTAACGTCTAAATGGAGTCAGATGTTGAATGGATAAAGTAAGCAATACTAAATTTTGCAATACTGTAATTGCATTATAGTTAGCGCTATAGTTACCAACCTAAGTTCTGTTTAATGGTCCAAAACAAGTCTCCATTTTATTTCAACAGTACTTTGACTTGCTGAAAATTTAGCAACTTAGTTAAAGAACAACTGAACAGACTGCTGTACTTCTTTTTTTTTTTTTTTTTTCTTAGGTATTTGGGCCTCATTTTTGGACTGATGTTGACCAGCAGCAACAACAATATCCTCGGCACCAGCCAACAGGTAATGTGAATTTAAAAATGCAAATTTAAAATTAAAATTGTATTTCTGTAGTCTATATTTAATATATAATAAAAATAGTATTCCTGCAATTGGCTGGCAACCAGTTCAGGGTGTACCCCGCCTACTGCCCTTAGCCAACTGGGATAGGCTCCAGCATCCCACGTGACCCTTGTGAGGAATAAGCGGTTCAGAAAATGGGTGGGTGGGTAAAAATAGTATTTGACAGTACAAATCTATAATAATCTTATTAAGCCATTAAAAAAAAAACAATTATTTATGGTGGAAAGATGATGCAGGCCTATTTGAGCTATGACTTCAGGTGCATCTTTAAAAAAATCCTATAAAATCGATAGGATTATTGCTAAATAATAATAGATAAGATCATTACCTACACACATCACCAAACCCATACAGCCCCACCAGTCTCCCCCCGCTACATCGGCGTTACTCAAAAATTTAGTTAATGTGAAATCTGGGCCTGTTTAATTGAACACAAAAGTTATTCTGTTGCCTGAAAGGCAACGAGGGGATACACCGGTTAATTGTACCTTCTGCTATCCTAGCTGAAGAGTATTTCATTGTTCTGCCTTACGTCGCTGGCACAGATAAATGAACAAAGACGCATTATAATAATTTCCGAGCCAATTACTCAAAGTGAAATTGGATAATTTACCCACTTCACCGTTGGCTGACTTTGGTGCAGGCAGTGCAGGTTCAGCTCCCTTTCAGTGACTGTGCGAATGTGAGAGTGAAGATGTGTGCCCCTGCCTGGCGACCAGTCAAGGGTGTAGCGCGCCTTTCCCCCAAAGTCCGTTCGGATAGGCTCCAGCTCACCCGCGACCTTGAACAGGATAAGCAGTATAGAAAATGGATGGTTGGGTGGATAATTTCCCACGGCACACGCACACACACTAATGTGCGCAGTACAGTGGTAGGGAATGACTGACGTAAGCAACTTCTCCAAGCAATCAAGTAAGTGCTGCTTAGCAGAAGCTAACGCTGTTAGCTAACACTAATCTGCTCAGCCGACAAAACTCAAATGTAGCTCTGCTTACCTATTGGCCTTGAAATGATAGTTATTATTTTATTGCGACAGTGGTGCCTTGACTTTTTAGTTTAATTCGTTCATGATTTGTAAGACTTTAATCCATTTCAGCTCCTAAAAACGGCAGTTTTCTGTTTTGTTTGGTTTTTTAAAGCAAATAGCCTTGAATTGGCTTGAAAAACTAGTAAGATTGAGGCACTTTTAAGTCAAGGTGCCTCTATTTGTGTACAAGCGATCTGTATTCATATATCTGTATTTGTATTGTTCCTAGTAAAAGATTACGAAGAGCATCACCTCAGGTTTCACTTAAAAAAAAAAGAAAAAAAAGACCATTCTGACATAGTAAAGTATAAAAAAAAATTCTTTACGATATGTTATATGCAACCCCACTCATCTAAACACAGTATTCTGATTAATATTGCATTTATGGAACAGGAATTAATTCATTCGTTCCCGGCCATTTTCACAGAAGCAATCCCGTTCGCTCCCGGCTGTTTTACTGGATTTTGACTGATTTTGCAAGACCCACAGAATATTGTGTTCTATTGCTATAAAAACCTGGAACCTATCAAAAGAAAGATTAAGGAAAAGTATATTTCTATCTGTTTCCGTTTTGCAGCAATTCGCATTAGAATATAGCTAAGTTTAATTAATTTTCACAAATCTATTTAAAATTGTGAGTAATTGAGCCTTTTTTTTCAACATGGCCCTGGTTGATTTCCTTTGCTCTGCTGCCACCAGCTGGCTGTTTGTGTGATAACTACAATTTCTGCAACCGTTCTTTGCAGTTGAGAGGCTGCGTCAAAGCCTTCTGTATGCTCTAGCAATAAAAAAAACAAAAAACACAAAAAACGTATAAATACGTCTTTGCGACTCTTAAAACAGTGTTAATAAAAAAGAACGTATTTATACATTTTTGGGAGCAAATGAGTTAAACAGCAGAATCCATCCATTTTTATACATCTCGGGGTGCGGCCATTTTGCTACTGGCTATTGACTGAAAATGACATCACGGTTAACGACACAAGTGGCAACCACAGATAACAACCAATCATGGCTTGGCTTGCGAATGTCACATGACCAAACAAAGAAATCCAGTGAGCCGTTATTGGCCGTCACTTAAGCCCTGAGCGACTGTGATGTCATTTTCAGTCGACAGCAAGTGACAAAATGGCCGCCCCCTTTGATGGATAAAAATCGGTGGAATTTGCTGCTTAATTCATATTCCACAAACGTAATATTAATCAGAATGCCTTGTTTAGACTAGTGGGAATGAGATGTAACATTGTCAAGAAAATGTTTGCTTAAAAAAAAAAAGGATTCCTGTCAGTATGGTCCAAAAACTGAGCCTCTAAAATAGCTCTTTAAAATCAGTAGGGTCCTCATTTTGACACATTTTACGGCTGCAAAAAGTCAAAGCCGTTTCCCCAACAGACGATAGTTAGCTTCGTTTAATTGCGCCGCTAAAGGCGCAGGGGTGGCGCGGAAGGCCAGCGGGCGTCCCGGCAGGCTTCATTATCTTGGCCGTGGCGGTGAAAGGCGGGAATACGCGGCGGAGGCGGGAGGATGAAAGAGCCGTAGCGGGATATTACCTGATCAAAAGAAGAAGGTGCTGGCAGGCGGAGCTGATAAGCTTTTGCTCATCGCCGCCTCGAACACCGCAAGTAGAGCCGGAAATACACCTCGGAATTCTTCCGTCAAAACGGCACATAAATTCCATATAGTGGCGCTCTATTTTTAGACATTCAGCGAAGCCAAGAGGTGATTCGCTCCATTGAAATGTGACTCTTTAAGGCCATGACATAACATAAGTCCTGATCTACGTATTGTGGTCCGGTCGCTCATCTCACCTTTGGTCTGCCTGCTGAAATATGAAACATTTTCAATTTCATCGTCATTCTTTCAGGCGTGGTTTCAGTTTGAGGGAAGTTTGCTGCAGCTCTTGTTGCCCTCAGTCTCATCTTGGATAAAATTACCATCATTTAATGCGGTGTGGTTTTGGCAGTTTTCAGTTGAAAAGATGTTAGTTTTATTAAATGAAAACTGTGTGTGTGTGTGTGTGTGTTGGCGTGTGCGTTTGCGTGTGTGAGAGAGAGCGAGAGAGCGGAGCATTTATCCCATCAGTCGCATGTCACGTTGTAATCTTCTTATAACGCGCAACGGGGGGGGAAAAAAAACAGCAAAAAGCCGCTTTTGATTCGCATTTGGCAGCTCTAATCTTGTCCCCCCCCCCAAATCCCCTCAGAGATGATTTTTGTCAATATTCGACTGAAAATATGAACATTCCGTGCACGTAATCATGCTGGTGTTCATGTTCATAAGGAATGTCTTTTTAAAGCAACGATAAATCATCGTTTTGAGTGTTAAATAATGTTTGGCCTTTGTGTGCATTTGTAATCCCATCCTTGTTTTTTTTTATGTCATTCCTGTTTTAATCTGTGAGGATCAGCAAGATCTAAGGCTGTGGAATTATTTTTAATAATCTACTTGAATAATCCAATTCTATCTCATATGCAAACTCGCGAGCCCTCCCATTTCCCCAAATTTTTAGTTGAGTTTTTTTTTTTTTTTTTTTCTCCTGTTACATACATAAACAGATCCATATTCTGTTTGAAGTCTCAAGATTTCAGGGCTTTGTACTCCACATTGGTACAAGAAGCCTTTTGACTTTTAGTGTGGAGATATAGGTGTCAAAACCTTTTGTCAATGTACATTTGTATAAATGTTATTTAAAAAAAAAATCAGTGGCACAAAACCCCAGGAATGTTGCAAAATGTGCCATGGACTATTAATTTGTACAATTGTTGCCATCTGACCTAAATACTTGAGTACCTTTCTCCAGACAAATACAGGACTGTCTCAGAAAATTAAAATATTGTGATAAAGACCATTATTTTCTGTAATGCAATTAAATAAGCAAAAATGTCATACATTCTGTATTCATTACAAATCAACTGAAATATTGCAAGCCTTTTATTGTTTTAATATTGCTGATTATGGCTTTTTTTTTTTTTTACCTGGTCTGAGGAAATATTCTAATATTCTGAGATTGGATATTAGAGTTTTCTTAAGCAAGAATCAGCAATATTAAAATAATAACAGTCTTGCAATATTTCAGTTGATTTGTAATGAATCCAGAATGTATGACATTTTTTTTTTTTTTATTGCATTACAGAAAATAAAGAACTTTATCACAATATTCTAATTTTCTGATACAGTCCTGTATATAATGTAATATAATATAACTATATTAGCAAGGCAAGGTAGCTTTATTTATATAGTGCATTTCATGTACAAGGTAACAGTGTGCTTCACATGGTTACGAAAAAACATTTAAAGGCAAAATAATTCAGAACATTTAAAAAATAGAACAATTTAAGACGTTTAAAAGCGAGAAATAAAACATAGTTAACAAAAATTACTAAAAGAACAAAGAGCAAAATACATCATTTTGGAAACATCCACTGTAGAAATGCTCTAAATCACATGAATCATAGGTATGGAATTGCATAGTTTTTAACCTGGATTTAAATGGAATTAACACTTGGGGCAGCTTCTTCCATTTGCATGCAGCATAACAGCGTTATGCTGATGCACCATGTTTGCTTTACACTGTGGTCTCCACTAATTGACCTGAGTCTACTGACCTATACCATTTCTTTCATGTATAAATATACAGACAGGTTAGTTTAATTTAAGCCCCAATAGAACCACCTGTCATCCTTTAGTGGTGCATTCCTTCATTCCCAAGAAAAACCCTATTGCTTTTCAAAACACACCAAGATGCTTAAGGTCGCTGAGTTGTTGTCAAGCAGGAGGTGTCATCCCCAAATGTGAGCGAGCAAGATGGAGAGCTCTACCACTACCGGGCTTGTCGCCATGGAGACCAACATCTTCCCTCGCATCTTATTCTCACTTTTCCCGGTGCAAAGCTCCCAAAGTAGCAATCACACTTTATTTTTATTTATTTTTTTAATGCTGTCTGCTTCTCGTCTACTTCTTCAATCTTCTTGTACCCCCACCAGCACCGCTTCTTCCTTCCATTAGTGTACGCTGTCATTTGTCCTCAATGACAAACAGCCGAATGTCACTTTGACATCTAATCACCTCGCCCACACTCACGGATGATTGGCACGTCCCAGGTGATGTCATCCCGCAGCCGTGATGGACCATAAAGCAGCGCTCATAAAATGAAATATCTTTATTGTAGTCTCCCTGACAAAGAAGCTCCTCCTCCACCACCTCATGAATTATTTATGAAACACAGCAGGCTTCCATGAGTGCATGCTGACAACACGTTTTAATTTTTCTTCGCAACATGCTGAATTAGACCAAAAAAAATTAATTAAGTTCAGCAAACTGGGAATCATTATGTTGTGATGCTGCTTACTTAGTTTGTTAGATAGAAACAGATTTATGGAAAAATAGGGCTGGATTCAAGAAGACGTTTTAAAATTTTGGTCCAGATAAAGGTGCGGACAATTATTTATTTTTGTTTGTTTGCAGTCATATTTTATGGAAGCGTAGAGCTGCCAACGTGGAGTAAACATTTTTGGCTGGCGAGTATGTTCGAACATACTCGCAAATATGTTCGAACATACTTGCAAATGTGTTCGAACGTATTGAAATGTGTTTGAACATACTCGCAAATATGTTCGAACATAGTTGCAAATATGTTCGAACGTATTGAAATATGTTTGAACATGCTCGCAAATATGTTTGAACATACTCACAATTATGTTCGAACATACTCGCAAATATGTTTGAACATACTCACAAATATGTTCGAATGTACTTGTAGGCTAAATGCTACAAAGTTAGCATACCTTCCCATAATGCAATGGGGTATTGCGCTTGCACAGCAATCGATCTTCGGGACAGAGCCTCGTGGACAGGGAAAATTCAGTAAGTAAACGTCGTTTGGTTATTATTTTGTATGACTTTATTGTTAAGTCGAGTATGTTCAAACATATTTGCGAGTATGTTTGAACGTATTTGCGAGTGTGTTCGAAAATACTCGCCAGTCAAAAATGTTTACTCCACATTGGCAGCTCTACGCTTCCCTAATATTGGCTGGCTGGTTGGTTCATGACAGAATTACAAAAGAAGCTGCTCCTAGCTAGCTAATTATTTAATGAGTTAGTTTGTGTGTTCATTTGTTTGTTCCTTCATTAGCTGGTAACAGAATTACATCAAAATTAGGCTGGGCCAAACAGAAGCTACTATTACTTAGGTTGTTAGCACGCTAGCTAGCTTTCTAGCTGGCTAGCTTGAATTACGCAAACAATTGATACGGGTGGGTATAGATTTGGATATTTATTTTTGGTTAGAAACAACAACAGCACAATTACAAAAAGAGCATACATTGAACAACATTCAAACACATTAGAAGAAGACTTTAAAAAACATTTAAAAGTAAAGCAAAGAAATACAAGTAGGTTTCTGAAATTGCTAATAGAAAAAAAACGTTTAAAAAATGTTTAAAAAAAATGGGAGAAAGCAAAGTTTTTTTTAACCTGGATTTACACTTTACACTCAAGGCTGACTTCACTTCTATTGGCAGTTTAGTCCATTTGCGTGCAGCATAACAACTCAATGTGGATGCACCATGTTTGCTTCACCATACTTGCTCCACTAAGTGACCCAGGTCTGCAAACCTCAGAGCCCTACCTGGGTTTATATTCAATCAGCATTTTGTATTAAGTGACTTGTGGAATTATTCCAAAAGTACACCCAAAATGTACTTTAAATGTATTTTGGGCCAGTTACATTTTGGTACAGATCCAGTGATCCAGAGTCATTTATTTCCACTGTTTGGCCATCACAGCCCAAGTGTAGCGTTGGGGAAGCATGCATTTTTAAAGAGACGTACTCCCCCCTGCATCAGCGGGACGAGAGTAATTGCTGGAAGGGGAGAAACTAACTGCATGCCCCCCCCCCACCCCCCTTCCCCTCCTCCACCTTTTGATGAATAAGTAAACACGTACAAGGCGGCAGTTGCTTTAAAAGTCTCAGAGTGGGAGGACCGACGACCGGCTGTTTACTCGTTGATGATTGCAACATGCACACACACAAACACACGCACAAACGCGCACACACGTGTTGCTTGGAGAGGCTGCGTCAGCGCTCACACATTTTCACATTTCAAAAGCAGCACATATTGATGCAGAATGGAATTTTTCCATTCATTTATCTTGTATGTAAATATTTAAATTGATTTCTTAATAATAGAAATACTGGTAAAATTAAAAATTGTATATATTCTGTATTTATTTGTATTAAATAATTGGCTAATTAATTGTGAATTGAACACAATTGATCTTTCTTTTTTTTTTAGAATTAATATAAATTATTGTGCCTATATGTATTTTTTTAAATTAATTTAGCTCATTAAGTAATTGGTGGGTTGATTTATTTTATATATATATATATATATATATATATATATATATATATATATATATGTGTATATATATGTATATATATATATATATATATATATATATATATATATATATATATATATGTGTATATATGTATATATTAAAAAAATAGCAATTATTTTACAGTTTTACAGTACTATTTTAAGTTTTACAAAAGTAGTGTATATTTTGTATTCACATGATGAGCAATTGGTTAAATAATTATCAACAGTATCATTTTAAAGTGAAAATGAATCATCTATTCTTCACCGTTGTGTGAACTATTTTGCATACACATTTGAACATTTTTAGTGTCGTTAAACACCTGGTTAAGTATATTTAAATTCATTTAAAATGATTCAGTTAAAATGAAAATGATTATTTTACTGTTAAATTAAACTATTATACGTACACGTTTTAACTTAAACGTCTGTATCAGATGTACACAGGTCACTTCATTAGGTACGCCAGCGAGAACAATCTGCCTATATAAATATAATAATGCTCACATTTTGGTCACCTTACGTGGCTACATGATAAAATATTAGAAGCAGCTCCACGTTTGAAGAAAGAACAGCCACAATAATTCTTGTATAATGTCAATTAGATTGTGCAGGTGTACCTAATGAACCGGCCTGTGCCGGTCATTTACGATATGAGCGATGAGGGTCTGAGTGGCAGAGTACAATTCATCATCCGGACATGCAAAGTCAAGCAGAATTTTGATGCATTACTCTGAATCAAAATATCCGTGTGGTGGGGGGAACAATCAGTGCAGCTGCAGGTCCAGGAAGGTTAAAAAGGGTACACGAGTATTAAAATTCAGAAAAAAATTTGAGGTGATTGTCATATGAGAATACTATTGGAACAGTAAGGTCACTTCCTTTGCATGTTGTTGTATACTGAAGGTTTCACATCAAATGTTCAGAATTCCAGCTTTTATTTTGTGGTATTTACATTTTTGTAGTGTATTTACCTTTTTGTTTGAAGCCACCCACTTTTCAAGTGGGCAAAAGTATTGGAACACGTGAGTAATAGGTGTTTGTAGTTGCTCAGGTGTTGCCTTTTAGATTGATAATTGCTTCAAAGTGATGTAGTTCTTGTGTTTCACCTGTGAATACCGCATTTGTTTGCATTTTGTTCAGTGGCTTTTCAAACATGAACTTGTTCTTGAGCTTTTGTCCAATTGCTACCATATTAAAGCACAAATACTAGATAGATGGATATTGAGTTTTTGTCAATGCCTGTGGACGGAGTTTAATTAATCGCCAGGAAAGTAATAACACAGCTGCGCAAGGCCAAATTTCTTGTGTGTGATGGTCACGCCCTGAGGACTACACTTTTTGTAGTAGCGCAACACAATCTTATTACAGCAATGAGTCATGTGGCATTAATGAAAACAGACTCATTGTGATCTCCGCATCTTTCGTGCAACGCATCCTCAATGCATTCGTGGCGGTATCAGCATCGTACTCGATATTCACAATTGTCGATACTCAGTGTAGCGGCTATCCAACGTTCCAACTGCTGTGATAAAAACGGCCAAAGGCCATCAGAGCGAGGACGCTGCCTTTTTAACACATTCATTGCCAGACCAGAAAAAAATATGCATCATTTGACGTCTTTTTCCGTCAATGGCAGTGAATGAGTTAAACATGGTAAAAATCAATGAAGCAATTATAAATTGTTGATATAATGTACAGCAGGGGTGTCCAAACTTTTTCCTCTGAGGGCCACATACAGAAAAATAGAAAGCTGCAAAGGCCACTTTGATTTTTTTTCTTAGTTATTTATTAACACATTCATTGCCAGACCAGAAAAAAATGCGTCATTTGACGTCTTTTTCCGTCAATGGCAGTGAATGAGTTAAATGGCAGCCTCACCGCAAAACTCAATGAGAAAATGGGTCATGTTTGCTTCCTGACACGTCGGTGAAACCCGACTTGCATGGAAGCATGAATGTGCGGCTCTGACACAATTATTGGCTCACGTGTACTTCATGCAGCTCCTTTTTTTTTTTTTTTTTTTAACATGGATAACTGTCATCCACCCATTTTTATAGAGCGCTTGTCCTCATTAGGGTCGCTGGTGAGCTGCAGCCTTTGCCAACTGACTGGGGGAGAGGCGTGGCACACTTTTGATTTGTCGCTAGACAATCGCAGTGCACAAATGGACAAACAGGCATTCACACTCGCGTTTGTGCGTATGTTCAGTTAGGTTCTACATTCTCACATATGGGACTATCTAGACACAAAACTCGGGTGAACGTGAGTGTGAGGGCCCTATTTTCTTGCCCAACACAAGTCTAGTGTTTGTTTTCTTTTGGCGTTTTGCTTGCTATTGTGTACTGTTGTGGGACGGAATGCAGCTGACTTCCAGCCAATTGAAGCGGCTCCCCTCATTCCCATTAATATCCGGGCAGTGGAAGCACACACGGTGCCTAAAATTGCGGAAGCAGAAATTGACTCGCTGGGGTCCGCGCAAGTTAGTGTGCACAAAGTGTACAGACAACTGCAAGATTTCAAGTGGCGTGGACAGATGGAGACCGCCTCGCACCCGTGATCGTGAATCTGGGTGATGAAATAAAAACGAAAATGTTTTTAAAAAATTAATGAAGAAAACTAATTGAAACTACATCTTACATTTTATAAAAGTAACTGAAACTGGCTGTAATTGTATCAAAGATGTTTTTTTTTATTTCGTCTTTGTCAATTATGACATAAATGAGCTTTTTTTTTTTTTTTTTCCCTCCTGTACATCCGTACGGAAGAAGGAAGGTCAAACAGTTGTTTGAGAATTGTAGTTTACTTTTTTTTTCCCTCATCTTGCACTCAAAGGACTTCATACACTAAAAAACTAACACTAAAACTAATAAAAATTAGGGTAAATAAAATTTTCAAAAACATTGAACTATTTAAAATGAACACACTTGCTATAAAAAAAATACTAAGACTCACTGAATTTAAAAAGCATATGTCAAAATGAAATAAAATCTCACTATAATGAAAAATCCTAAACTATTAGAACGCTGCTGGTAACCAGTAACAAACGTCACGATACAATATTATCGCGATATGAACCTGACAATATGATAATTGTCACGATATTGTGGGGAGGTCTTAAAATGTAGGTCGCCCAAACATGCCTAATTCAAATTAAACTGCACTAATAAACTAACCACCAGAGGGTGCTGAAACTGCACAAATGAAAATCAACCTGGCCGTTTAAACAGATGTGCTGCTTTTAATGTCTTGACACGACGACGACAATATTGTTGCAGTTTTAATATCGCAATATCGCCGTGATCGTTAGCGACCAATCCTTTTGTACCATGCCCTCCGAGCAAATGTTCTCAACTCCCATTTCCACCCCAATGTTGTACTGTATTGCTGCTGCTGGGTGGAGTCACTGCGGAGTGTTTAAACGGCAGAGGCTGCTGTGGCTGACGCTAATGAGGATAGACGCTCCTTGGCAGTGGTGGCTCTGACCCACATTATTTTAGAGCGCCGCCCTGAGGCCCGTCGAGTCGGGATGGAGAATAACGGCCAACCAGGATGTTTCATTTTGAATAAAAAGAGTCTCCGAGAGTTCCAGTAGGTGCTGACATGTTGTTGAGCACACAATGTTGTGTGCGCCAATGTTTGTATTCTGGCGCCGCCATTTTGTGTGCATCCAAGTTTATGTTTGTTCTGCCCGGCCTGCCTCCGATCTTATATTATGTGGAGACAACATCTTAAGCAACGCTTAGCATTCCAGTCAATTGACGGGGCCTGTCCACAATGTTGTGTGCCCCCGTGTTGTAGTAGAGTCTTAAAAGCGTTATTGATGCCTTCCTGCAGTGAGTCGACAGCCCGCAAAGTCAAAAGCAAAGCCGAAGCATCAATCACCTCACATGAGTAGCGTTTACAACAAGTGTGTCATCCATCTTGATGAGGCCGAAAGTGCAGGGGGGGGGGGGGTCCTCCGCAACGGGGCACCACCGCTCTCCACGCAAAAGCGGGATTAAACGTCTCTCTCAAGGGCACCTTGATGGAGGCTCCCTTTTCCACCATTAAACACGAAAACAATGATTGGCATTCAGAGCCACCTGTCATTGTTGTCATCAAAAACGAAGAAGAGGATGGAGGAAGCAGCAACGAAATAAAACAAGATGGCAGAGATGCGTCATAAAAGCGTGTCAACACACAGGACTTTATTCGTCCGTGGACGTGACTTCATTTCCATATTAATGTATTGCGTGCGACCATGGGATTGCGGGAGGTTGCCGTTCAGTCGGAGAAGATTAAAATAATAATAATAATAATAATTTCTCAGCTGCAGTGTTAATTTCGTCAACGAAATCTAAACAAAAATAATTTTGTCAACACACGTTTTTCACCAGACTAAAACTCGACTGAACTGAACTAAAACTCTCATGAATAAACAATAACTGGGACTAAATCAGTCTGCGTTTTCGTCGACGAATGAAGACGAGACAAAAATCTACTACACTTAATAAAAACTGGACTAAAATCTATGGACATTTTAGTTCAGGAACAAAAATGACGAAAATTATATGATTTTGTAAAATCTTGTCTTGTAATACTGTCATGTGACACACCCCCTTTAAAATCTGCAGCTAGCAAGAGTAATATGCACAAACACATGAGACAGACAGGAGGTGGATTCACAGTTAAAATAAAAATAAAAAAGTAAATTATAGTTATAACATTAATCCAACGGCTATAACATTCCAACAATAATGTTAATCCGACCTCTAACTAATGCTGGCTGATTTGCTAGCTCATAGCATGGAGCCTGAGTAGCCAATTATTGATATACAGTAATTGTGTGTCGAGTTGTTTTTCATCAAAAAGATACCTACTGTCTGAAGCCAGCTGGGAGAGGCTCCAGCACCCCCGCAACACTTGTGAGGAGCAAGCGGTTAAGAAAATGGATGGATGGATTGTTTTACATTTGAAATGTTCATTGTCCTGACAAAACTAGACGAAAACGTTGACAGTTTTTGTTGACTAAAACTAGATGAATAAAATGATGTTTTCTAAAAGGCTAAAATGCTAATTACAGTCGACTAAACAGGTGAGGTTGACCATGTTAAAAACTAACAAGCGTTGAAACTGGACTAAAACTGAGACAAAATTTTAAAATGGCGCATAAGATTAACACTACTCAGCTGCACTGGGTGTCCACCAGGGTTCTGATAGTTTTATCATTTTCATTATAGTTTGTTTTCAGTGTTTTTTTTTTTTTTTATTTAGTTAGTTTTAATTAGTTTTCAGTCAACTGTCAACAGGATTATTTTTAGTTATCCAACTGAAAAAGCTTAAATTTGGCATCTCCCATTTCCTCTGCTACAAACTCAACGTTAACACACAGACGGCCACTGGCTAATCGACAAACTTCAGCGTACTTAGCGCCACCCCACTTGAGAAAGCTAGTAATGACGAGTATGAATATTACAATGCGTGGAATCCTTTGTCATGATTCCCGGTAGTGAGAGGCGGCATGCTGAGGTTCATGTGGAAGTCTGCGGACAAGATGAGGTGCCTGAGGAAGAGATCCACGCTGCCGCTGCTGGGATTCCTGGTCGCCTTCCTGCTGCTCTTCAACCTCTACGTGGACATGGACGGATATGTTTTGGTGAGTAGCAAGGATTTGCGGTTTCGTTTTTGATTCACGACACTTATTCCGACATAAAAAGAAGACTCAACCAGGGCTGTTAACTCATTCACTGCCAGCCCAGTTGAAAAGGATTTTTGACGTCTATAGCCGTCAATGGCACTGAATGAGTTAATAGAAATAGGACGTGAAGAAAGAAGAATGTCCCCAAGTTATTATTATTGTTACTATTTTCACAACAGGAGGCAGAAAAGCGCCAGCTGGGCGAGGCGTTGATGCATCCTGCCAGCTCGGAGCGATACATCCACACCTTCAGAGACTTGTCCAACTTCTCCGGCACCATCAACGTCACGTACCGCTACCTGGCGGGATTCCCTCTGCCGCGCAAAAGTGGGTATTTTCACACCGTAACAATGTCACTTGGATGTTTGATGATGTGTTGTGTGATATTTTGTCTTCATCAGCCAGAGCTCATTTGTTTGTTGCGCACTGCGTTTTGAAGCATAATGTTTGAACCAAATGTAAAAGTGACGCTGTAGGTCCAGGTTTATTTACCTTACTGTTATGGAGGACCAAAAATGGCAAAAATGATGAATAAATAAATAAATAAATAAAAGAGAAAATAAAAACGGATATAAACATATAATTCAATAATTAAATAAAAATATATATAAATGGTAATAAATACAACACAATATAATAAATAATTAAAATTAAAATAAATAAAATAAATACAAAAAAAATTAGATTCCAAAAATTAAAATAAATATAAAATAAATGTGTAAATAAAAAAAAAATAAAAAAAACAAGATTAAAAAAATAAATATAGAAATATGTGGAAATAAATCCAAAAATACATATTTAGATTTAAATGTCAATTAATAAAAACACTATGCTCTCATATTTGTTTATTTCATGCTGCATAATATACACTGTCAGCATTAAATGCGTCATGAAATGTTATTCAAATGAGGGTGTGGTCCTGGGTGTGTCTAAATAAAATATCGAAATAAATATGAGAGCAGAGCATTTTTATTTATTGATTGACATTTTGATCAATTTCTATATTTATTTATTGTATTTATTTCCACATTTATTTTTATATTTATTTTTATTTTTGGATCTTGTTTTTTATTTTTATATTTATTTTTACTTTTATTTATCTATATAGTATTTGTTTTTATTTAGATTTATATTTTTGTTTTTAATTTTTGAATTATATTTTTTCAATATAATTTCACATTTATTATCTTATTGTTCTAATCTTCCGTCAAAACCTGATTAGCATAATTTGTCCCTTGTCATCATCAGAGTATCTGACCATCGGGCTGTCGTCGGTGAAAAGGAAGCGAGGGAACTACCTCCTGGAGACCATCAAGTCCATCTTTGACCAGTCCAGCTACGAAGAACTGAAGGAGATCGTGGTGGTGGTCCACCTGGCCGACTTCGACTCTCTGTGGTGCGAGAACCTGCTGCAGGAAATCAGCCGCAAGTTCTCGCACCACATCATCGCCGGCCGCCTGCTGGTGATCCAGGCTCCCGAGGAGTACTACCCGTCCCTGGACGGCCTGAAGAGGAACTACAACGACCCCGAGGACCGGGTTCGCTTCCGCTCCAAGCAGAACGTGGACTACGCCTTCCTGCTCAACTTCTGCACCAACCTGTCCGACTTCTACATGATGCTGGAGGACGACGTGCGCTGCTCTCGCAACTTTCTGACGGCGCTGAAGAAGGTGATCGCCTCCCGGGACGGGTCCTACTGGGTGATGCTGGAGTTCTCCAAGCTGGGCTACATCGGCAAGTTGTACCACGCGCGGGATCTGCCGCGCCTGGCGCACTTCCTGCTCATGTTCTACCAGGAGATGCCGTGCGACTGGCTGCTCATCCACTTCCGAGGCCTGCTGGCCCAAAAGGACGTGATTCGCTTCAAGCCGTCGCTCTTCCAGCACATGGGCTACTACTCATCCTACAAGGGAGCCGAGAACAAGCTGAAGGATGACGACTTTGAGGAGGACGCGGCGGACATTCCCGACAACCCGCCGGCGCGCCTCTACACCAACATCGCCGTCTTCGAGAGCTACGACGCCGCCAAGGCCTACAGCGCCGTGGACGAGTACTTCTGGGGAAAGCCCCCGTCCACCGGGGACTTCTTCGTGGTGGTCTTCAACAAGTCGGCCAAGATCTGCAAGATCAAGATCACCACCGGTTCAGAGGACAGACAGAGCGACATCCTCCATCACGGCGCCGTGGAAGTGGGTCAGAGGCGCGTGGAGGGTAAACAAGACGGCCAGTGCGCCTCTTACATCACTCTGGGGGAGTTCCGAGGCGGCATGGTCGAGGTCCAGGACGTGGACCGCAAGATTGGCTTCGACGTGGACTGTGTGCGCATCGTGGTGACAGCTAGTCAGAAGGAGTGGCTCATTATCAGAACCATCAGCTTATGGACCACACATCCCGGCAATCCATTGATCAAGTGACCGAACAAATCGTCAGTGCATCCATGTTGGACAAGAATTGGAAAAAATGTATATTTTCTTGTGTATTTTGTTTTTCAATGATTATTTTCCCTGATAAGTGTCAAATACTATTCAGAATTCATCCTTTATACTTAATTTTCCTAATATAAAACCAGAAATGTGTTCATATGTGTCTGCTGTCTTGTTTTGGAAGTTTACAAGTCAAACTGTTTCTAAAGCAGGTTACTTACATACCGTTAATTGGCAAAGACCAAATTATTGGATGTCGCTAAAGGTGACTGTTGTGGTCTAAAGAGTGGTAAAAGAGTGACTGTTAATGTTAAAATTTTTCAGTATTTACAATGGCAAATCCTAATGTATCTGGTTAACACCAGGTTGGTCTTAGGGAGGAGGATGCAGACAAAGACTTAAATGGAAAATGAAGGTGCACTGTGGCCACTCCTAAATGAGACAAGCCAAAAGGAAAAGAAGATGTATGGGGTCTTTAAAATTTTTAAAAATGGGGGGGACACTAACTGTTAAAAATTGAGATTTGTATTCTTCGACTCCTGAGCTTCTCCCTTACCCTGTTTGGAGTTTTTGTATGAGCCTGCTCAAAATGTTCCTATTAGTGGCATCCTTTTCTTCCACTTCTCTCTCTTTGGGATCTGATTGAATACTGTCATTCTATTTGGTTCTTGGTCACTTTTGTTTTTGAGACCCCTTTATTAACATCTGCGTCGCTTTTCATCCAACATCCTGTCACGGTTTTGCTTCTTGTGCTTTCTTTGAAATTTAGGTTATTAACCTTCCCCGACCTCCTGATGTATTCATTTCTTATTCTGTCTTTTCTATTCACTCCAGACATCCATCTCAACATCAAAAATGTGTGTGTGCGCGTGTGTACCAGGCTTTGATCATTCTTTTTCCCCACACTGTGCCATATTTTTAAATCACTTATATGAAAGAAATATGTATATAGTGAATGTTAATTCGGTATTTTTAGAACAAGACACAGCAACTTAGTGCGTACACGTCTCAACGGGGAGAAACTGGGGAATAATACTAATAATGTCTAAACAGCTTTATTGAGTCCTATCCTTTTTATCATTCAAGTGGCAGGTGGGCTGTGTTTTGTTTACTTTGCTACAACCTAGTGACCATCGCAAGTCATTACAGCGCTCGTCTTTAGCTTCAAAATGTTGTGAAAGGAGCTGGTTTACGTATTCATAGTGGCACTTTTTAATTTTGATTTATTTATCTAATGAGGACACAGGCTAATGATGCTAGTGGTCCATTTTACACAAAAGCGTAGTCATATCCTTTTTATGAGCTTGCCAGTGTCTAAATGGCGAGGCAACGTCATAATTATTACACACTGTATATTTTGAGGTTTCAAATTGTTTGAAAAAAAGATGTTTTCAAAAAAATTGTTTCGTTCACGCTTTTCCCATCAGATATGTAAATTAAGACAAATGCATGCGCTCACCTTGACTTTAGTCTGATTGGATGAGACCTAGAGCGGCGGAGGAAAGGGCCAATCAGGTAGCACGCAAAAACCATTGCTCTCGTTTTGACGTCACCACAGTGCGACAGATTCGTATCAACAAACAAAACAGGAGAAGCTTGCTGTGGCGAACTTTGGTTAATAGTCGCTGGAGTGCTTGATATTTAGGTAAGCTACTCTTAATTTTCTCAATCGTATCATTAGTGCGCAATTTGTTTTTGGTTTGCTGAAGACCATCTTACTTGCGTGGCAATGTACGGGACGCTTTCGTTTTATGTTTTGAGCCGTGTTGAGTCGACGCCTCACCAAAAATGACGTGTTTTTTTTAAATGCTAACAACTTGCAGATGCTACCCGAGCGTTATTTCTGCGAGTATAGTTGTTGCGACAATGTAATGACATATTACATGTTGACACGTGATGTCGTCGTGTTCAATGTTTGACATTTAACTCACTACAATAACAGTTACACATAATAAACTTGTACTTTATACCCGTACTATTATACTATGCTCCAGTACTTCATAATTGACCCATTTTTTGCACTAGCTACATCAACAGCATGAGCAATTTCTTCCATTCTCTGCAGAATTGAATGCCCGTGGTGCTGTTTTGTTAGCGTCACCTGCTGCTGCGTCTGGGATGGGCCAGCAGATCTCAGGTCAGGCGGCCCGTCTCCCTGAGAAGTTGTTTAAACACGTCGGTCTGGTGCGTGACAGCGGTTACCTCACCTACGAAGAGTTTTTGGCCAGGGTGGCTGAGCTCAATGACTTGTGAGCACACATTACACACATGCATACTTCTGTATGCAAAATCTATTCATCCGTTTTAGAAGTTTTGAGCCAGAGAGGCAAGATTCACACTGGAATAGTCTGCAACCCATCTCAGGGGTCTTACATGGGGGCTGACATGCAAGTTTTTGAATGGGGTGCACAGGGAGGACATGCAAACCCTTCACAGGAGAGGCTTGAAATGAAATTCGAACCCCGAACCTTGAATGGACGTGCAAACCACTCGACCACCATGCTGCCTAAAGGAGACATATTTTGTCTGTTTTTTTTCCCCCCTGCAGTATCAGATAATTAGAATAACTTAAGATTTACTGTACTTAGTTCGTATAATTTCATGCTTGATTGTTGGTCAGATTACATAACAATATTGCAGGATTATTATATGACTTAAATTTTTTGCACTGTGCAGGACTGCTAAACTAGCCGCAGGGCAGCACAAGCACCTGCTGTTTGAGGTCCAACCGGGATCTGATGCCAGTGCCTTGTGGAAGGTGGCTGTCAGGATCGTTTGTACTAAGGTGAGTCCAGGAAAGGAGTACTTTTCATTCCCTCCGGCAATTACGGACACAGTGTTTACCCATAGGAAATAAAGGTAGATAATAATAATCTGCTCCAGTCAAATTGTGGCCATCATAAAATCTTTTATTAACCGCACTTTTTGCTCTTCTTTGGTTATCAATGGTCGACTGTCAAGTCGTCATGTGACTATCCTCCGTTTCCCGCCAGATCAACAAGGACAATGGCATGGTGGAGGCATCGCGCATCATGAACCTGTATCAGTTCATCCAGCTGTACCGCGACATGACCAGCCAGGCTGCCGGCGTGCTGGCCGCAGAGGGCGAAGCCGCCACTGGCACCACTGAGGCCTCTTACGCGCCGCCTCTCGCCCCCGACGCCTGTCAGGCTAGCATGTGGATGGGCAGGTTGGTATGAAAAGGAACAAGAATCTATTGTATTTAAAAAAAAAAAAAATCGAGGCTAGCTGAATAGTGACTGGTATGTCAAATGTATCGGTACCAAAAGCTAGGATGCTGTTGGCTACAAGAAATTTCAAAACAATTTCAAATTGATGTTTCTAATGATTTTTTTTTTATTGGCATTTTTTTTTTTTTTTGTAGAATATGAATTAAGCAGCAAAATCCACCCGTATCTATCCATCTTAAGTGTCGGTCATTTTGCCACACGATGTTGACTGAAAAATGACATCACAGTGAATTCAGGTAGCAACCAATCACGGCTCGCCTGTTTACTGTGTTGGGTCATGTGACATTGGCAAGATACGGCTGCCCCCTGAGATTTATAAAATCATGTGGATTTTTCTGCTTATTTCATATTCCAGAAATGCAATATTAATTAGAATGGCATTTTTAGATGACTAGTTAGGGTACATAGAATATATTATTGTAAAAAAAATAAAAAATAAAAAAATAAAATAAAATGTTGACATGAATTCCCATTTGAAATTTTGTGTTAAATATTTACTTTAAAAATGTTTAATTTTATTCATTTTATAGTTTACATTATATTTTTTTAGAAACATTTTTGAAATATTAAATAAAATATATAACATATTTTTGTTTTATTTTCAAAATTCTATTTTATTTTTATCATTTATCAGTTTCATAATTTAGAAAAAAAAAGTATTTAATTTTTAATTTGCACAAAATATTTCGCTTTTTTTGTGAACCATCCCTCCACTATTTAAAAATTTTTCAAAATTCCATATGACTGCCACTCCCTGCAGAGTGAAGGAGTTGACTGACGACGAGGAGTGCTGCATCTGCATGGACGGGAAGGCCGACCTCATCCTGCCGTGCACTCACAGCTTCTGCCAGAAGTGCATCGACAAATGGTAACCTAACTCACACCGGCGACGACACCGCAACAAAAAATGCCAACAGGTGGCGTGCGCTCAACATGTTCCCGCAGGAGCCGCAACTGCCCCATGTGCCGCCTGCAGGTGACGGCTGCAAACGAGTCGTGGGTGATGTCCGACTTCCCCACGGAGAACGACATGGCGGGATACATCCTCAACCTTGCCGACGAGGCGGGACACCCGCATCGGCCGTGACGCAACAAGTAAACAAAACACAAACACACGGTCGCTCACCTTCACTGGACATTCTCTGCAAGTTGATGTGGTGCATTTTGTGCAGGTCATGTGACACCACAACCGCCAAAGTGGAACACAATCCATTCTGTGATAAACTCGACAGACACATTTTAACATTCTTCCCTACTTGTACTCCAAGTGTACATTTTTATACTTAGAATCCATCTCTCAACTCTCACTGAGTTATAGAAAATAATCGAAACGTTCCTGGGTCAAAATGTGGCCATCATAAAACCTCTTATGACTTACTCCTGTTATGCAAGTATAAAACACGGTTAACGCTATAAGAAAAAAAAACAAAAAAAACTGCTTAGTTTCTGGTGATGTCTGGTTCTCGAATGAGTTCGCACTTGTGTTAGCATCTGCATGCTAAATTAAATTTGTTCGTTGCAACTGACGTTGACCGACTTGTATTGCTCATGGGCAGCCACGTTGGGTAATGGTTCGTACATCTGCCTCATCGTTCTGAGTTTCAGGGGTCCCCAGAGAAAATCCAGATTCGAAACTAGATCTCGACTGTGAGGCGATGAGCCAAACACTAGGGCGCTGTGCTGCCCAATCATTCAAATGTGGAAGTCAAATAGTTGATTTGATTGGTAATATAATAGGTCATTCACTTTTTTATGATGTTGATTTCATTATAATTAAAGGGATATTTGACTCATTGAACAATTTTTAGCAGTCAAAAGTAAATATTTTGTCCAGAATGAATTTGATTATATCAATACAATACCTTTAAAAAGTAATTTTTTGACTTGCTGTCGACTGATGATGACATCACCTGTGTTGAGGAAGTAGGTAATGGCCAATCATGGCTCACCTGTTTTCTGGGTTTGGTCAGTAAACTGAGCCATGATTGGTCGTGATGTCATCATCAGTCGACTGCAAGTAGAAAAATGACTTTTAAAAGGTATTAATTGTATATGAAAAATAATGAAGTTACCACATTAATTATAGACAAAATGTTAACTTTTTACGGCTGAAAATGGCTCAATGAGTCAAGTATCCGTTTAACCAATTCATTTAATGAAATTACAATATTTCATTTACAATCAATTGTTTCATGAGACCGATTCTCAAGGCAAATTAGCTATGGTAAATAAATCAATGCAACAAATGTCAACTGACACTTGTTAGTGTAAATAACTGCATTAGTTGTAATTCATTTAATTGTAATGAACTAATTATTTAATTAAGTAAAAATGTGTTTAAATGTACATACATATTAATATTAGTCTGTTTTAGTTTACTATTTATTTTTAATTTACAACAAATCACTTAGCCAATGAATTAATGAGCTAAATGGAAAAAAAAAATACATTTTAACAAATGAACACAAATATCACAGGACTCTGGACAATGTAAATGTCTTAGTGGTGCGGATGTCGCCACCCTTGCTTTAATTACCTGTTGTTGTTGTTGTTGTTGTTTTTGTTTTTTGTTTTTTCTTGACTTTCAAATTTTGTACAAATCGGCCCATGTTCCACTTTGTTGGTTCCTCTGTGTTTACCAAGTGAAAACGCAACATTATTATGTCATGACAACATTATCACGTTTAAGGCAGTCTTTTCAGCTTGACCTTATTATCGACGCCGGCTCAAGTGAAGTGGAAACAAAAAACGGACCAGTCAAGCTTTTGCAATGCCCTTACATGTGGGCAAGGCGAGCCGCAGTCACTTTTAGCCGTTTATTGTACGGGACGAACATTGAAACGTTGAAATATAAAATGAGAAGTCTTGCAAGGAGCTGCTGTGGGCCACAGCTCACGCCGAGGTTTTCACACGCATACTCAACTCAACTTAAAGACACGCATCCGACACGCGACAACAATAACACAATTACTGTATACTTTATTTCTGTACATTCGCTTCTGTTATATTCTCTTCTATGTTTTTATGCAATGCAGTTTGTTTTTTTTGTTTGTTTTTTTACATTTAAAATGCAACAAAAAATATTTTTGGGTGGGTGAGGGTTTCCAAGAGTTCCAAACTTGCTCATGGAATGAATTTAACTCTTAAGTTGAGGTACCACTCTTGGCCGGGTGGCTTGCAATCTAGTTGTCAATTTTATGCTGCCATCTAGATTTCACCGTATCCGGCACCACGGGAAACAGGAAGTTCACATGAAGGAAATGCATTTTATTCATAACCATGTTTCCCTTCCAGTTGTTGTAACCCAGCATGTTGCTACGTCAGGAGCTTTTGAATAATTTATGTCTTTTAGTTTGAAGGGTCGTGAAACACGGCGGCTTCTTTTCACTTGTTGTATTGTCAAATGTTCACAATTAATCTGCACATGAAGTACTGTATTTTATTCCAGACTTTGCTGAGCTTTTATCAACTGATACATTTCTGGTTCAGTCATTTATCTGAAAAGATTGTGTGCAAACGGTCAATAGCTATATATTACATACATTTAGCGGCTTTTATTGCTGCAACTATCCAGAGTCCATTTATTAAATCTATTTTGTGTGAATTTATTGATTGATTAGATATAAATATAATGCAAAAAAAAAAAAGTGTATTGTTTAATTCTACCCAATTTCATGCTGACTTTGCTGTACTTAACATTTGCACTACAACAAATTATATCTAATGGGTATTTACTTCACAATGGTTATTTGCAGTTATTTTACAATAATCCTACAATAACATTTGCTGTAATTCTATAAATTGTAATGCATTGATTGGCCATCAGGTGGCATCTTAACACTGAAGAAGGGACGGGGGAGCTTTAAAAGTACATTTTCCTAAACACAAGTATTAACGTAATCACATTGATTGATGGGAGTATTTTCCCCCTGTGTTACAAATTTGTATCTTTTTACCCTGTTGGTGTAAAACGATCGACCACCACTTTTCAGTTTGCAAGTCATTTCTGAAAAGGTTATAAATGCAACAAATGTGTGTTATTAAATATTATGATTATGATGTGTTGGGCTTTTCTTAGGTTCCCCGAACCTGCTTTAATATGGCTGGATTGAGGTGTGATGATACACTACATTCATTATCTTTAATAAAGACACTTTTTGCACTAATTTGTGACTGATATATTTCTGAATTGAAGTCAAGCTATACTGCATTGTGTTTAAAATATACAATTTATTCATTATGTTAACAGTAGACTTCACTTGGTATTGACAAACATCTTGAAGCTTGCATGTTTCCGCTCTTATGTGGACTACTGTGCAAATTAAATGTATTTAAAGCTGGTGTGGGACCTGGTAAAACGTAAAAAAAAAAAAAAAGTTATTTGTATGGTTGCTACCTCGTGAGTTTTCACCTTTTGGTAACATTTTACTGTTCTTCCCCTTGCCATTTGGTGCCCCAATAAGAAGTCATTTTCTACTATCATTATTGACATGTATACATTTTAGAAAAATAACAAACATTTCTCATATTAAGCTGTGGAAAAAAAAAATAATCACACTATTTGTTAACTCTGTGTGAAACCACAAGTCTTTGGATACCTCATATTCTTGTTAACATGCAAAATGTGCACAAGTAAAAAAAACACATTAAAAACTCAAATACAACCCACATCAAACATTTACAAACTCATGTCACTCTACCACTGGAATCGTGGCATCCGCTTTGACGGCGTCCACTAAAAAGCTGAGTTCGTTGCACAGTGTCTCGTGGCGGTACGCCATGCGGATTTGCGCCACATTTGTGCGACCAATGTCGTTGCCCTCAGGGCCGTCCTGCAGGTAGTTGGAGCCCAGGAAGTGTTTCTTCTCCTGCAGGCAAGACAAGAAAATGCAGGTTTTTTTGAGGGGGGTTTCCAGCATGCAATTTGATGACATTTGTTTTTTTGTTCTGTGAAAGAAACTACTTTTTTTTACATAAGCGGTTGCTAACTTGCTAACAAGGTTTTGGTGACTGAACTCCAGCACAGAAGTTGGGAGGTGTTCCGGATTGAGGACAGCATGCAATCGTTTTAGTGTAGGATAATTCAATTAGGTAGAAATTGGACAATATCTCGGGGAAGGCTTCATCTTTTAAAGACTACAGATTTGATCCTAAAATGGCTGCCGTAAACTAAAATGGCAGATTGTGTCTTTTGGGTCATAGGTCTTGAAACTTTTTGTTTTTCTGCTTACTCCTCCTAGACATTGTTTTATGCTTACCTGGTGTGACAGGCCGCTTTGCAGGACACTATTTCTGGCAATCTCGCACAAGTCACACGTGCTGAGTTTCCAAAGCTGAGCCGCGATGGCGTACTCCTCCATCAACGCTTCCTGTGTATATTTCAAGTTCCAGTTCAATTATGTCTGCAAGATGGTATTGAATCCGACAGTGGTTCTTCTAACCTTTGTGTAGTGGAACTGCATGGGGTCGTCGGTGGACAGCGACACGCACAGGCCCTTCTGGAGAAACTCCCGCAGCGGGTTCTTGGAGTACTGCAAGAACAGGCTGTTGTTGCTCAGCGGTGACATGGCGATGGGGACCTGGGCCAGGTAGTAGAGGTACTGCAACACTGGACTCTGGTGGACAGGAGATGTACAAACAACAGGATTTAAGGATTAGATTGCATAGATGGAGTCTTATTGACTTTTCAATTCAGATCTGGGTTGATTTCTTGAGTTTGGGGTTGGTGAGAGTAGCACTTATATCGTATGGATGAGAGTCCTTTGTTATGAGTTCTAGTCGGTGTCAGGTGCAGTCTCCAAATTCAGGTCTGGGTTGGTGAGAATGGAACGTAATGGAAAAACAGTGGAACATTAAGTACTATGGTTGGCTTAAGGGCTGGTTGCTGGAAAGACCACTAAGGTTCCCTTGGATCTGCACTTAACCCCGTAGGGACCAGGGAACAATCTTTTGAAATGTGATGAAGCCAATGACTGTATTTTGTCCTAGTTCTCACAAAATTAAACACTTAACTTTATGTCTTGTGAATCTGAAGTTTAGTATCTGCGAGGACAAATCGGCATCACCTTCTTCAGGTTGAGGCCGTGGGAGATGTTGTCCGCCGTCAGGAAGGCGGACACGAGATGAGTGATGGAGCCGGCCTCACCACAATGGGGACGGAACTGGAAGGTGTTCAATCCACGTTCCCTTCGGAGGGACAACAAAAAAACAGTGAAAAATGTGTGAGTAAATTAAGTGGTACCTTGACTGATGAGTGTCCCAACTTATGATGCTTTCAAATTGGGAGCCATCACTTGGTTGATTTTTGTTGTTGTTTGCTTAGTGTTGCAAAGCAAAAATGTAGTTCGCAACAGGACTGAAGGTCACTGAGTGAAGTGAAAAACAAAATGGAGACAAGGTCCACCACCACAACCACCAGGCCGTTGTGAAGGCACGACTGTATTGTGCCCGACGAAAGGACTCACTTGCGCAGGTTGTTGAGCACCATGATGTTGGCGTACATGTAGAACAGGTAATACGTGTACGGTGGGTTGTCGTCTGCGGTCCACGATTCAGGCTTTGGACTTTTGTAGGAGAACAAGTGGTCGCTGTGTTTGGACTCGTCGTCCACGCTGTCAAATCCTGTCACCTGCAGAATGAGATGAAGGTCAGCGATGAAGAGCAAAGTTACCAAAGAATTAAACATTTGTTTGACTGACGCTTGTAAGGAATTTACGTATTTTAGAAAAACGTGAAGTGCTGGGTGTTTTTGCGGGTTGACTGTGGCCTCAAAGATTGGGATGAAGATGTTCTGCAGCATCTTTGCGAAATTTGGTACCAGCTTCTTTGACCTGAAAATGTCACTGTAAGACAGAGAAACGTCAATGATGTTCATCCAGAAATGCCTTTTGGACCATCCAAGAGCACTCACTAGATCCGAGGGATCTGGATCATCCATCTCAGGTTGGGCGAATGGACTTTGTGCTGAATAAACCAGGTGGCGAGGCCCTCCCATTCGCTGGCGGATCGTCCGTAAATTGACAGACGAGGCTCGGCGTGTTGGTACTTGCTCTCCTCAAGCTCCTTTGCCACTTCCTGAAACAGATGCCGGTAAGTTCATGATAAATTTCTTATGTTGAATGACTTTGTACATAGCTTTCATAGTACAGGTGGTCTTCGTTTTACAGTATGATGGTTGATTTCTATCTATTGGCCAAAAAGGGATTTTCATATCTATCTGGAATTATGATTTTACTACTATGTTAATGTTAGTGATTAGACTTGATGGTTTGCGTATAAATCTGGGTTACGTCGCTAGACTCGCTACCGTAGAAACGAAACTCCATTGGAAACCGAAGGTCCAAACTAGTTCTGTTTAAATTGAACACACCTTGATGAGACGGGCAAAGTACTCTCCCTTGATATAGTTGTCGGACTTGAGGTAGATCTCTCGCAGTTCGCTGGCTCCCACTGGGTTGTACTTGGAGTTGAATTTGTCAAAGCGATGGAATGTTTGTCTCCCCTGCAAGGATCAAAGATGTACTATTTGCAACTCGAGCGTCGACCATTTCGATGTTTTTGTCCTTACAGCATGCACGTCCAGCGAATCCACGGTGAGGTCGTAGGGGTCCATGTGGAGGCTTTTAAAGACCTGCTCAAGCGTATACCTCTGGCCGCCCTTCTCCAGTACCACACGGTCTTTCTCAGTCTGGTACGTGGTCTTGATGAACTTCAGCAGGTGCTTTTGGTTCATGCAGGCAGCTGCATGTATGTGCGTGTCCACCTTTTGTTTGGTTAAACGGACTGGTTTTAATATGCCAAGGGATTGAATGTAGCAATGATTTAGTATCTTAGGTCAAGGTTAGTCAGTGAAATACCAACCAACCTTTCTGACGTTGTAAAAGTCTCTGTGTGGAACACGCTTCAGCTCCTTTAGCTCGGCCATTTCATTCAGCATTTCATGAAGGTAAAATTTGGAGGACAAAAAGTTCAATCGTCTGTGGCAGTACGTCTTCCTGCAAGACATTGGAAAGTTGAGGATCTCCAACAAACTTTTTGGACTGTGGAAATGGATATTGAGATCCTAAGAGAACACATTAAAGTAGGCTTGTGCCTTGTATCACACCCAAATTTTGTCCTAAGAGACAATGCTGGTAGCTACCACCATGATGTTGGTAGCTACCAACATTGTCAACCATAAAGTATGGCTAGTTCTTACGTGGGGCCATCAGCAATCATGGCGAGAACGTGACTCAGATCGATGGCAAAAGTCTCCAGGTCCGGGTAAGGGAGTGTCCGAGGCTGCTGCTGTTTCAGGGCTTCTGCATTGTTGTAAATGTGAACGATACCGTCCTTCATCTGCAGCTCATAGTCCAAGTTCTCAGGAATGCCCTCCATGGAGTACGGGTCCTCGTCTTCACGGGGGAATGGCCAGATATCTGAAGTCCAATGAAGGAATGTTTAAAAAAAACTAGGAGATAATTTTACTTAACCCCAAGAGAAAAGTAAGAAAAAAAACGTTTTCCCACCTGGCAAGACCTCATCCTCCTCTCTCCACTTCTCTCCCTCTGTGTTTCGGAGGAACCGGGCTATGGTCCTGGGAAAGCGGTGGTAAGCCAGCCTCGAGTACTTTTCCCTGATGAACAGAGCTCTCAGGAGACTCTTGGCCGCCTGCTCATAATCTTCGACGGTGATCTGGAATCAGCGCATGAATTCCGCATCACATCGGGGAACCTAAATAAAACTCTCACTTGGCTTTGGCCTTTGCCAACCAATACCAGCTGCAGAAGGGCATCAACATGAAGGTCGTTGCTTACCCCAGCACAGTAGTCTCCACTGATTGTCACTCTTTGGAAGTCGGGGAAGCTCTCTGAGAAAACCGGCTCGGGTGTGGTTGGGGAGAGCACGGGCGAATGCGCTAACAGGCTCCAGTCTCCGGTGGGAATCTGCAGGGACAGGGACTGGGAACGTTTCATCATGAAGTTCTTCTTCCTAGTGAGACACAGGAGAAAAATGCTATCAGTCAAGAGAGAACCCACCAAACTGGCTTCCAGTGCCTCGTGAGTCATCTCATATACTTCTTGACCGTCTCCTTGGACTGCTGCTCGGCCAGTTCTTTCTGAAGGGTGCGTTCCCGGTCCTCCCGTAGACCGATGGGACAGTCCTCGGGCACGGTGAACAGGGCCATGGCGTCCTTGGTGTCCTTCTCCTTCAAGGCCGAGGCGTAGACCTTTTCGGCCAGCAGGCGCACCTTCTCATCCACCTCACTCATGGACATTTTTGGGAAGAGCCGCGGCATCTCTGCGGAAAAGCGTATGCAGTACTTTGCTTTACTTTTAAAATGCACCATGGAAGTAGTGGCTAACGAATACAGTTCCTCAGCTGGAGTAAAGCGTGGCGTCTCAACCATTTTGTCGACGATCGACGGATGTCAACGTTGAAAGACGGAAACATTGACGGATGCTCATATTTGTTGAGCAATCGACGCATGACGGATTGATGTTTCGGCTTGAAATATTGACGGGTTGACGATAACGGAAGGGTGTCCCGATTGTTGACGATTGCCGGATGACGGACGCTCAAAATTCATTTGACGCGCCCACCTGTGGTCTCAACGCATGTTCAAGACAATCTTACGTTATATGGGTAGATCATGTCTTTCCTTTCTTTTAGACCAAAGGTGGGCAGACTTGGTCCGCGGGGGCCAGAGTCCTGCAGGTTTTGGAGGTTACCCTCTTCCAAGATAAGCTGATTCCAATCAACAGGATCGTTATCAGGTTTATGCAGAGCTTGCTGATGAGATGATCATTTATCAGCTGTGTTGAAGAAGGGAAACATCCAGCCCTCGAGGACCGAGTTTTCCCACCCCTCTTGTAGACTCACTGTGGTCACTGCCGAGTGTTTTGTACGTCCTTGTACGGTGACTGTTTTACTTACCATCAACTTAGCAACTTGCTAAGATGTAGTACTTCTTGAAATATGGTGGCCACCAGTGTAGAAATGAGATCAATGCTTGCAATGCCAGTCATGGGAAGTCGAGCTACCAGTGGAAGGGCTCACCTACTTGAGGACCCGGCATGTTTTGAAACCCTACACCAGTAAACATGTCCTGTCCAGACTTGGGTGTCGTTGGCTTTTGTGTTCCACACGTCCCGCACGTGGTAAACAAAAACAGACCCAGTGAATTCTCCCCGAGACCACACAGCTCGCTAACAAACACAGAACTAACAAACTAGAATACTTCCTGTTTTAGTCTTTTGGTGGGATAGTGCAATTTCCTCTCATCTGTTACTACTGTTTCTTGAGTAAGATGTTAGCTGTACGTTTTGTGAAAGTTTTTTCCTTGGTAGTATTTCATTTGCATCTGGTTTTCTCAAGAACTTTTGGATTGACTTCTCTCCAGTTCTGCTTTTAAACTGAACTTAATGACGACACGAGGGACGACAGATGTTTTCTTGAGTTAGCTCAACTTGTTGAGGAACCGAGACTGCAGTTTGTTGAAGCGCTAACATGTAACGTTATCGCTCTACACGTGCCGCCACCCTGGCACGCTGTCCGTCACGGCTTTCCTGCCTCCATAGGCGACACGCGTGTGCCTGCCATCAACACGACAGCTGAGCAATTCATCGCTCGACCTTGACCTACATCCAAGGAAATGGCGGAAACCTGACCTGCTAACATGCAGCTGATGTGTTCTATTAACTGATAACCTGCGTTATATTAACTGATAACTTCAATTCAAGTTTAAATGCTGGTTTTAAAGCAATTCGATTTTTTATATACTAGTTCAATTAAAAAAAAAAAAAAATCCTGTAACTTTTCTGTCCCGACATTTTCCTCTTTCCTACCTTCTGTGGTGGTTTGGGCCATGCTGCCTGCGTCGACTCGTTCACTCTTCTTGCTGGACACTCATATATTTGGCTCTGGCCTCTTCTGGAAATGTCTAGCTCGCTTTCTGGAGCTGACACCTTCTCGACCGACTGGTATCTTTCCCCTCACAGGGCTTTGAGGCCAGTCTGTTTACGCGTTCAGGTGGCGGCAGTAATGCAGCAGTCGTCTGGAGTGTCCATCCTCGCGTCTCTATTTTAGGCCAATGGGAGCGTCATGGCAACAGGGGCCGGCTAAATCAGGTGGTGATGTCACAACTCGGGGTGGGGCCGCAAAAGTCACTTGGGTAGCAACGAGACCATGAGAAAATCCGAATCGCGCTCCTTTCTCTGATGTTTGTTTTTGGACCACCAGGAGGCAGTATAATACGCAGATACGTGCACAACATGTAGATTTGACATTGAGACACGAAGACCATTAGTTAATGTTTATTTTTTGCTGAGCATAAGTATGTCAGTGATTATAGTTAAATTGCCTGTCTACATGTGCTGCTGCACCACTTCAATTGGGCGTGATAATAAACAGCTTCCATTGGCTGTTTCGCGACACAAAAAATGTAGCGTGCCAAAGGTGTTTTAATGGTTTGAGGTCATTTTGGGGGGCTGATTCCGAAAATTATATCTCGCTCTACTTTTTGAGGTATCAATGTTTTTGACAAATGACAATTAATAATTAATGTGCTTTAATAGTTTATGAAATTTGCTTTGATCGATACTGTAAGCATTTCTTTAATTTATGCCTCGTAACATGATTTGCGTATTATTGCTGTCACAATATTGCATCAGATATGAAATAATGCTTGAAAAAACAGCCTCATTAAAGTTGTAGCATGAAGTGAATACCAATGTCAAAATATTTTTAGCGTTTTTCAGAAATAAAAATATAGAATATCTATTTAACAAGAGCCAAATGGCATTTTTGGATTCCATGACATCAAAATATCAAAAAAACAATTGAAACTTTCCAGGCACTAAAATGTGTAATAGTCACTGACCTCTCCCAAGGCAAGGTGTGGACTGCTGCTTGTAAAGTGCTGCTTCCCTTCTCCTCATTGTGACCTGTGAAGATTTCACATGAGGCTGTTAACAGGTTCCCACTGGACGTTGGGAGTGTCACGCTAATCTCGTCGTGGTGACTTAAAGCAGACTTGGCATACCAGAATACTGCATTATTTTTTTTTTCCAATGGTATTTTAACAAAAGTGTGTACAGACTCCATCTTGGAGTTTGTCAAAAGCAAAAAACATACAAAGTCTTTGCAGTGAATATGCTCAGTCACGTTAACGAGTGGCTATCTATAGAACTTTCCGACCACTTTCCTTTAAAAGGCAAGTCTTGACTAACTGGCGTCCTTGAGGAAATGCCTGCTGTGGAACTGCTCTTCCCATGATAGTGGAATGTAAACTTTGATGCCCTTGGCTGGCAATTTGCCATGGAGCATCACGACCATGTTGACTTCCTGGATGACTCGCGGGCACAACATGAGCCACACACTCAACAAAATGATCATAGATTCATTGGACTGCAAGGAAAAATTGGAATTGCACCAGCAACAGTCGAGGCCCTCCTGATTTGTCACATTCATCAATTTAAAAACATCAGTACAAATTCATTCATTTTATGAGATTCTAAGATTCAAATTATTCACAAAAATTTACTACAAAGTATATAGTATTAATTACCAGGCTACACGATACAACAGTGGACCTTTTGGAGTATTTTTGACGAACTTTTGTAAATAAACTCTAAATGTGCTAAACACCAATATCTGTGTTTACAATTTGAAAGTTATGTATTTTGTAGTTTATAGACTAAAACAAATATGTTCATTTTACTCAAACATAGTTATGCCAATAACATCAGAGAAACTCATTTTGCATCTCATATTTTGTTTTCTAGCTCTGCATATTTAAATACATTAAAAGGCCCGAATTTAGTCAGACATTTTACATTTTAAAATTGACATTAAAATTCTTACTTACTTGATGCGTGTAAACCTGCAGAGAGCCTCAGTGAGCTTCAAGTCCGAATAGAGGAAGCTGAGCAGGAAGTTTGTAAACGCATCATTAGATGAAGGCTAACAAGGCCACGCCCCCTTCGTTTGTTTAAGATGGGGGGGGGCATATCATGAGTTTTGTCAAATTTATGTAACCTACATATATCAGAATATTTTATTTTCTTGGAAAACATTAACAACTCAGGTTAGTCAGATTGTTTGTCTTTATTATAACAACATATTGTGACTTGTAGCAGTGCAGTCTCCAAGTGAGGTCCTGGGGCCTCTTGGGTTAGTGGTAGCTTGGGCATCCACAAAATAATTTGCAGTAAATTATGTACTATTATTGGGGGGGGGGGAACGCTAATAAAACAATATTCCCTACAATTAAAACCTCTGACATGAATGTGTCATATCACATAAATCTTGTATACATATGTGCAGATCGTACTGATCTATAATACTGTAAAAAAACAAAAAAACAAAACCAAGTCATTTAAGATTTAAAAGAAATGAACTGAAGCAGAGGAAGGAATTGCTTCACAATGCGGAAGTCAAACGTCACATTTTACAGCCCTGGTGAAATCGGTTAGTTTTGGCATTAGTTTAGTTTTTAGCCTACTAATCCCTTCGGACTATGCTCAAGTATGCTATGAAAAAATGGTACTGTCTGTTCCACCCCCAACTAATCACAATAGTGTGTCGGAAGATCCATTTTAAAAAGATAGACGTTTGAGGCCCGTGTGACACGTCTACATCCTCCCCGGGTCACAACGACCCTCCTGGCGGTCACGTCGACTCGACCAAACAAGTGAATCCACCACTTTTGCTTTTCTATAGTAAAGACATGTTTGTGGTTGTTGTTGTTGTTGTTGTTGTTGCATTGTGTTTATTTCCGAGAAACTGGCAGTACAACCGGACACCACTATAGCTTTTACTGCTGGTACATGAGCAAGATTGGAGCTTGACATTACGTTTAAATAACGAGAGCGAGAGAGAGAGAGAGAAAAAAAAACAAGTTTGAAAACATGCAAACCGCACGCCTGCTATTTGAACGCTAGATGGCAGCACACCGCTCCTCCCCTCAGAGGGGCTGCTTGGCCGCCTTGCTAGATACAATCATCGGACACTTCATTAGGTACAGCTATCCAGTACAACAGCTGTGTCAAAAAGGAAGACTTTATAAAGATCAAATACTTCACTGAAGTTACAAGCAAAAAAAAAAAAAAAAAAGAAAGAAAAGAGAAAAAAGCAACTTAAAAACATACACAAGTGCATTTCAATACATGATGAAGAACATAGTGAAAAAAATATTTATTTCAGTGGATAAATATTTAGATTATTTTTATGTAATATTTCACTTGTCTGTAAATCCTGATTGACTCAAATAGTGGATTACTGTGATCTCTAAATTCCCTTTCTGAATCAAACTACTGGAAAAAAAAAAATCCCACCACAATCAAATTTATAGAGATGCACTTGCAGATCAACAAACAATTAAAAATACTTTCTTAACTATGACTGGGCTTATTCCACAGTTAATAGATTCCAGTTCATTTCCTCTTGGATGCTTCCGATGATGTCATCTTCTCGAGCAAATCCCATCTTCCTCAGTTCCACTGGCCCTCACCTCGCCGTCTACGGCGCTTGTTGCGTCGGGCGTGGCCGGCCCTCTTCGCTCTGCGACCGTCCTAACGACTCGCCAACAGACGACTTGTCTTGGTCTTTGTCTGTGGTGAGCACGCACACCCAACAAGGGATCTGTGCCAGTCTGGTCTGAGGCGTGGGTGCGTCCGTCAGGTCGGCGTCGGTGCTCCGACGACGGCGGCGGCCGATGGCGTTCATTTTGTCTTTTGGGGCGGTGGCCACCTTTTTGTCGTTGTCGTGCATCTGGCTGAGGCGGTGGATGAGGTCGTTGTAGGAGCACGAGAACAAGAAGCAGCCGGAGGTTTTGGATGGCGAGCGTCGCCTTCTGATGGTTAACAACAAGCTGCAAGAAGAAGAAGAAGTCTTAAGAGTTCTTGGTGACTTGACAAGGCAAAAAAATGTGCCTTCACATTTATCATTTGAAACTTGAATGGGATTAAATGGAGGAAAGGAGTGATTTTGTGACCATTTGAAGTTTGGAATCCGATCAAATGTGGGATCCCTCAAGGATCAATCTTCAGACCCTTTTTGTTCAGGTTACCCTTGGATTAGTTGATTCGGAATTACAATGTTGGCTATCATGGTTATGATTGCAGTTCAATTAACATGTTGTGTTACTGTCTAAAGCAAATTAACAACTGGATGAACCAAAATTTCCTTCAGCTCAACCAAAACAAAAACGGAGGTAATTGTTTCCCTCAATTCTTGTAATTTTTGAATGTTCTTGATTTTTCGAATTAAGCTCCAGTTTTACATGAAAAACATTCAAGATGATTTGGAATGTGCAGATGCTCATCTTGAATCTCTCTGTTTATGTACCTGGAGGCTGGCGATTCAGTATTTGCATCCCCGGCCTGTTGTGGCGCCTCCATTTGTACTTCTCCGGCCGTGTCTCTCTTCATCTGCAGACGCCCTTTGAACCTGACACACACAGGAAGTAACATGACGGGCGCTCTGTGTAAAAACTAGCGTTTTCGTTTTTGTTCCGGGCCAAGTCTAGTTTAGCATGTTTGGGAATTTGCTGCAGTGCCGAGGGTGTTTTCTGTTTTGAATTAAACGAACCTGACAGTTTGGTAACAGAAAGTTAACTAGACCTTAGATTAGCGAAAACCAGGTCTAAGTTGTGGTGCATGATGGATGGATGACGTATTTTCTTCATAAATATGAAGGCAGTGTCTTTTAAAAGCAACAAAATTGGTGTTTGAGATTTTAGAATTGAGATTTCAGACTGATTAGAAGACACTCAATTTCGAAGCATTCCCGTTTTCGCATTTCGATAGAGCACAGCGCTAAAATGTGATGAGTCACTGTTGGTTCCGCAGTGTCAATGTGGGAAAATGAAGCCGCCAAAGCTATTTTCACTTAGCAAATCTTGAACCTGAGTATACCCACAAAAAAAAGTCTAAGAACCCATGTCCAATTTGGTGGGTTAGAAGCAGACATTTTGACGATTCCCAGGGCCCTTTGACATTTTGTCCAACTGCTCCCAAATTTGAAGCCTAAAAGTGGGTGATTTGAATTTGGTGACCAATTCTGACGACTTGGCATCAAACACAAAACTCTTAATACTCGGCTCGATTTCGAGACACAAGATGTGATTGTGACGTTGATTGTGAGCTTTCAAAAAAAAAAAAAAAGTGACCGCTCACCTTTTCTTGACCGCGGCGCTCCTCACCAGCGGCATCACCGCCGTCAACACGCAGCAGCAGATGAGCGTGCGCATGGCGAGCCTCATATTGGCCGTCGGGTGGAAGAAGGGAGGGAGGAGGACAAAAAAGCTGCCAGGGATGAAGGTGCACAAGGAAGAGGAGCACAATTCATCTCGGGTCTGAAACTTTTCTTGTCATAATGTTGTCATTGTTCTGACGTTCGGCTTGTCCCATCAGGGGTTTAATTAAGCAACAACTGTGTGTATCTGTAATTGCCATAACAATTGAGAATGTGCCCATTTTTTAGATTTTTTTTATTTATTTTCAATTAAAAAAAAGTCACAATTTTAGAAGAAAAAAAAAAGTTGAGAATAAAAATAAAAAGATGAAAAAGTTACGTTTATAAGGCAAACATGTAGGCTATGTTAAATGATAAAAATGTTGAATCCTTTAAGAATTAAATTGTATTTTCCGAGATAAATTTATTTTAGATTCACTACTTTATCTACCCTGCGAAGGAAATTAAATGGTGAGAGTAAGTGAAAGCCAAAGTGAATTTGAACTTTATTCTTGTAATAGTATGCTTTTTAGATACCTTTATTCTCAAAAATATACAAATATATAACCTTTTTGTTGGAAAAATAGGACTTTATTACAGTAATAATATACATGTTTTGTTTAAAAAAAAATACTTTATTAATGCAGCAATGTCATATTAATATCTTGATATGTACATTCCTATCAGAGGACTATTTTTTTTTTTGAGTTGTATTTACTTTAATTGATGCTTCTTTTATTTGTAATTTGTTTCCACCATAATTTTTCTCCTTGATTGTTTGTTCTATAAATGAAATTCTAATTTACTTGCCTCTCTCCGTATAGGTATGCACTTTTATAAACTGATACGACATAATAATTTATTTGAAATTATTTTTGGGACACTGACATCACTTTTTTTTTTTTTTTTTTTTTTTTTAGAAGGTTACTTTTTATGGGGTTTATTCGAACAGATTAATTATTAATATTAATATGAGCAAATGTGTTGTTTCAGTCGTGCCCTTACCTAAAAAGTAAGGTCAGTTAATTTATCCTGACACAGGTGGTCATGCTGTGGCCTGTGGGCCATAGGCGGCAAATGTAAATTCTAAAATCCACTCAAAATTCAGTGATATAAAAAAATAAATAAAGCACTCCAAATATTTCAACCACAAATGTCTGTAATATAAAAATCAACATTTCTTCTTTCCTGTATTTATTTTTACCGTGGCAAGTGAAAAGATGAGTTTGCGCGTGACAGCAAATAAGAATGTAAAATGTTGAAATCTCTTACCTGAAACTTGCAAATGAACAGATGTTGGTGATGAACAGATGTTGGTGTTGTCGTCTTTACTATGCGTGGAGGTCTGACGTTTACACTGAGGACATGCGAGTTTTTATAGAGGCAGCAAGGAGGGGATGATGGCGGGGGACGGAGTTAGGGGGGTACCTGAATGCCAGAGTGGGAGTGGGAGGGACTGCGGGACACTTTATGTCAAACCATCAACCCCACACGGAGAGCAGAAGCATCCGGAAACACAAGCGTCAACGGTTACAGGGCACAACAAGCACCGGTTAGCTGACATTCTCACTTTCAGCACCATTTGCCTCATTTGGCCTCAAGGAGTGCTTCGGTTCCATTTATATTGTCGTTACTTTCTCTGGTTTGGAACCCTAACCATGCTTGAAACACTAATATGAAAGCCTAATTTGAAACTCTAAACCAAGATTGATACTCTAAATTGAAACCTTAATCCTGGTAGGGAACCCTCATAATTTAACCCTATCTTGGAATCCTAATTAGGAATGATAACAATTGACCCTAATCTGAAACTCGAACCCTGGTTTGAAATCCCAACCCGAGTTTAAAAAACTAACCGATGCTAAAACCCTACTTTGAAACCCTAATTCAGGATTGATGTGACCTCTAATAATCAGTTCCAGACCCTAACTGTTTTCCTTTCAGTCCCCTGAGTAACCATCCTGACTTCAAAGGCCTGTCAAGACGCTATCGGTGACCCCTTGCACGATCTGTGACGCGCACGCGCAGATCGGCCATCTTGGATCGCCAACTACAGCACCTACAGAGGTCCAAACTCGTTCACACACGCAAAGTAAAACAGACATTGCGAAAGATACAGAACATTTGCACGTTTGTTTTTTTTTTATTTAAAATTTAAATAAAATTTTGTACCCAATGTTTGTACGAAAGGTAGATTTTGACACATGCTGTGTCTCAAGCCATATTACAGTGTATTTTTGTTGTCGCTTCTCTTCATGTGATTTGTGAGTTTGACCGCATAGTGGCGCATGTGCCCCCAAGATTAAATGAAGCTCATGGTAAATTAAAAGACATACCGCTGACTTACTGTCAAGTACAACAATGCAGACTCACTATAATTGAATGAGGTCAAAATTAAAATGTACATCATGTAGGATTAAAAATTACATATATACTTTAAAATGCATCAATAATCTATGTAGGGGATTTCATGTTGAATCGTGTTTTTACGAACGCGTACTATCGCGCACGCATATCAAGGTATTTGTTCTTGTGTAGTTGCCGTAGTTGCCGATCCAAAATGGCCGATCTTCTGCGCATGCGCGTCACCGATCGCGCAGGGGTCACCGATCGCGTCTTGCCAAGGCTTTTTATTTATTTATTTATTTATTTATTTATTTATTTATTTATTTATTTTTATAAAAGTGTATTTATTAGAAAACAAAATGCAACAGAGCGACAACCCAGACACATGACAAGCAGGGGTCTCAGCTGAAACCCTTTGACAAGGCTTTCAACAGGAAGTCGGACGCCTGAGACAGGAAGTTGCAGACTTTGCACAGGAAGTGGAGGTGAGACCAAGTATGCAAACTGTGCTTTAATGGCGTACGGGTCATTAACGCAGATACGTGTTGTCGCATGGCTTCGCTCAACTTAAGTGGCCACCCGGCAGAATGGCTTGTGTTACTATGGAAACCACACGCACTATCAACATTGTCATCTTGATGCGTGAGCTTTGTTGAAAATACAAACATAAAATGTATATGAGGAGGTACGAAGCCAGGTTTATAACAAAACGTCTTTTCCAAGAGGAAACAATTTCACACTTGTCTACTCCATTAATTTCTTGTTTCTATTTCTGTGTCAGCACATCGAGGCAGCAAACTCGTCGGGCCTGAAGTTAGGGCGCCCTCTGCTGGTTGCTAAGTAGTCAACGCCATCCCATTACCTCAAAGCATGGTAAGCTTGTTGACCTAAACATCAAATAATTCAATTCCCACATGATGAATAGTCCTAATGACGTGGATATGCATACCGTGCGGTCGTCTTTTGTCGTTATTCCAAAACACAGTGAGCGGGCTCCTCATCCAACTCCAGCTTAACAACATTTCAAATTCATATTTAGTAAATAATTACATTTTTTGCCTCGTATCACTGCAGGAATTGCTTTTATTTATATTGCAGACTAATCGAGCCAATCTGTTTGTCAGGCGCCATGCTCAAATGTTCTTTTTTTATTTTAGAAATAATAAAAATCTTTCTTTTATGACGCATTGTCAGCTATTCAAAACATTTGACTCACACTCATCTTCTTACAATATTGCATAAAATTCCTTTTGACCCAACGCTGACCTTTGATTGCCACGTCTGTTAAAAGCTCATTCACTCCCAGCCATTTTGACAAAAGCAATCACCTTTATTCCCGCCGGCTGTTTTACTGGATTTTGACTGATTTTGCAAGGCCCACAGAATATTGTGTTCTATTGCTATACAAATATGGAAAATAACAAAAGAACGATTAAAGTATCTTCTTTCATGAGGAAAAAAAAGCATTTTTCTATCTTTTTCTGTTTTGCAGCAATTAGCATTAGAATATAGCTACGTTTCATCGTTATTCACAAATCTATTTAAAATTGTGAGTATTGAGCTTTTTTTCAACATGGCCCTGGTTGATCTCCTTTGCTCTGCTGCCGCCTGCTGGCCGTCTGTGTAATAACTACCATTTCTTCAACCGTTCTTTGCAGTTGAGAGGCTGCACCCTTATGTATGGTCTAGCGGAAAGAAAAAAAAAAACATTAAAAAACGTATAAATACGTCTTTGGTACACTTAAAACATTTAAAATAGAACGTATTTATACGTTTTTGGGAGCAAATGAGTTTTTAATCATTGTACTTATTGTTGCTTATGTTTTGTTTAGCATATTTAGCTACATGATCCCTTCACTAAATTTAAATGGAAAATAAGATGTCTGAAGCAATGAGAAGCACCTTAAGATTAAGACTGAGTGTTTTATTCTATTAACATTTTACACATGTATCTTTTTATGCTAAAAAAAAATGTATATTTGTGTTGCAGCATTTGAGATGGAAACATAAAATACAGTGTAATAAGTCTCGCATCTTGGATCAACAAAATCAGGCCATTTTCTGTACAAAGGAAAAACATCTGCTCAAGTCTTATATTATTCTGCACATTTGAATGGTTTTAATTGAATTATGATTATTACTTTTATTATGAACTGGCTTTGGATTTGTAATAATTAGATTTATATAATACGATACATAAGCTGTATACTGTATTTTCTAGAAATAATTTTAAAGTAACTTCATGTGGTCCTTGTTTTTCATAAAAGCATGCATATAGACGTGTTTATGGCCTAAGACCCCCATTGCTTTCGATTGAGCAAGTGTACCTAATAAAGTGTCCCACGAGTGTACATACAGTGAATGATGATTCCACACTGTGTAATTTATTGCACCAGCAGGCCTTTCCTTTGCGGGGGCTCCGAGGCCTCTCGCGAGGTGCCGTTATGCATCACCTTCAATTAGTGACCTGGGAGGAGGGACTCGACCCGCTGCAAATATACTTTAAAAAGTTGTACATGGAGACAAATTGTTTAAAAAAAAAAAAAAAAAAAAAAAAATCACACATCAATCCATTTCCACGCCGCGGGGTCAGTAGAACACAATGTGAGCTCAGTCGCCTCCAACTTGACGGGATATTCTTAGACCCCGCGCTTCTATTTATAGGCGCCGTCTGTCTTTTATTACTCCCCCAGATGGAAAGGCTTGAATCAGTGTCCGCTATGCAAAAAAAAAAAAAAAGCGCATCGCGCTGTGTAAAGATGTCACACGTGTCACATAGTTTACATTTATACGTGCACGTGTATGTTAGACGTTCCAAGGAATGAGCAATGAGTCAAGTGGATTGCGAGTAAGTTCAATCAGGGAAGATGTCAACATTCGCTTTGCTGTCTGACTCAATTTTAGCATTATTGATGAGGGCCTTCTTAAAATCACTTTTTATTATTTATTCTAATAACACAACTGGTAAAAATGTGCAATATGTCTTTTATACGTCCCCCTAACATTAAACAATGGAAAGGTTAAAAAAAAAAAAAAAAGTGCCCCATTTTAGTATTATCACCAATCAATACGACTATCCTGAACTGGGTCCACAAAAAATTCTGAAAGAAATTCAACAGGAATATTTCAACTTTAGGATAATTTTTAGGCCTTTTATTTTCATGAACTATGAGAACATTTGCCCAAACGAGTACCAATTGTTTGGCACCAATAACCACGAAAAAAAAAAAAAAAAAAATCCATAATGACCAACAAATGTTATGTTGGGATCATACTTACAAATTGAAGTATTCCAAAATCAATGGTGGGTGGTGCATTTTGAACGTGGGTCTTCAAAATTCACCTCTTAACTCATTCACTGCCAGTCATTATAGAAAATTTTTACATTTCCAATACTCACGTGATATTACATTCAATAATTATATATAAACCGAATCTACCAAATAACAGAATAGACTCCCTACTTTTTGTCCCGTCCCGTTCTTTTATAATTGACAGCAGAAAAATGTAGGTTTGCCAAAATACAGCCATTTCTCCCATGGACTCTGAAACTGTGTTTATTTCCTATAAAATGGGGCAATGATGTCATCTACCGGTGGTTGGGCATCAGTAAAGTTGTTTCCAAGTTTGATATTTACAGTGGAGCATGCTCAGATTCGCCCCCATTTAGCACCGCTCTAAAAAATACAATTGACAAGTATACTTGTCAAAGGCAGTGAATGAGTTTAATATCACCATTGCCTTTCAAAATCACAAAAATGTGATACAACTATCAGCTTTGATGGCATTAAAGAGAGAGAAACAATAAAAGTTTTAGCTTCCAATACTTCAGTCTCGCTGTCCAGTGGTTGGCACGTCCGCCTCCCAGTTCTGAGGACTCCGGTTCGAGTCCAGGCTCTGGCCTTCCTGGGTGGAGTTTGCATGTTCTCCCCGTGCCCGCGTGGGTCTTCTCCGGGCACTCCGGTCTCCTCCCACATTCCAAAGACATGCATGGCAGGTTAATTGGGTGCTCTGAATTGTCCCTAGGTGTGCTTGTAAGTGTGGATGGTTGTTCGTCTCTGTGTGCCCTGCGATTGGCTGGCAACCTGTCCAGCACCCCCCGCCACCCTTGTGAGGAATAAGCGGTCAAGAAAATGGATGGATGGAGACTTCAGTCTCTAAACAACTCCAAGCCTCTCCACCACAATATAGCAGTTCACATATCTACTAACATAACAAAAGCACAACAACTTTAAATAAAATACATTATACTTACCATAGATGTGTACAGACATCCTCTTTTGCTTCTCAGAGCTAGCTAGTTTCTCAGAGCTAGCTAGTGTTTGTTAGCACTAGCTAGCTATTGCTGGTCCTGATTCCTAAAGTATCAAAAAATAAATCAATAAATCTTACTAAGTAAATTGCTAAATGTACTTTTCTGCTTAGCATGATGAGCAGGAGATTGAAAAGGAATCTTGAATGTTAATGTCAATTAGCGTTCCAGTAGAATCTGGTGTGATGTGCGTCCATGTTTATGTACAGCATGTTTACAGATATCAAGGCCTATGAATAGTCTTTATGTTTTTGTCTCACATGGGAGCAAAACAAGGAACTTAGTCGTAAAATGGGCCCCTAAAAATAGGAGCTCACATAACACACGTGTGTATTTTGGAATTGGCCTCGTATTCCTTGATACCGCGACAGAGACGGACGGTTACATAACAAGTGAAGGAGGTGCTTGATGATGAGACGGTTGGAGAATTTCTTTTACTCAATTTGTGAGTTTATTAGCATTTATCTTTTATCTTGTTACTATTATGTTCCGATTACAAACGTACATTTTGTTCCTAATGATGAATCACTTGAAGCTAACGGTAGCCGCAATCCGGAGAAGAATGTGAAGAGCGGCGAATCCAAAAGTGACGAGGCCAGTTAGCGAATGTGAAGTCCTTTCATCGCATTGTCGAGACGTTATCAAGTGTGATTTATTCGAGAACAGTCTGACACTGTCGGTGCCATTTGGCCTTTTCTGTTGTGGCGTAATGAAACGCAGAAGAGCAGCAGCGGCGCCGCTGCCAAAAAATACGAAGACAAAGTGCGTGTTTGTGATGCTCAAGTTAATATTAAAAAGATCGTTTCCATTATGCCATCGTTTCATTGAAACCAGTTTCACTTAACAGCAGGACATTTGGTCGGCCGATCATGAGTACAACAAAAAAGTCTAGGAAGCCATTTTGAAAAGAGACAAGGAAGTCTGCCATTTTGGATTCCAGTGGACATTTCTGGGTCATTTTGGCCAACTTTCAAGAATGGGCTTCTCGAGCATTTGTTTGATGCTAGGAAATTTGAAGCACGTATGCTAGACAGATGGCCAACGCTAAACAAAAGAACCTTTTCGTATTTGTCATTGTCTGCGGGGCGAAACATGGCGGCAAAGTTTGATGACTCACCATTTACCGGTATCACTTCTGTACCACTGAATTATGGGGGAAATTCAGCCCCCAACATGAAACTCGGTATGCACTTCTACAGTATCATGAGTAGACCCACAAAAAAAAAAAGTCTAAAAGACAAGCCGGAAAAGACGCAAGATGCCATTTTGGGTTTGAGCAGACATTTGGTTTAGGTTTCCTTCAAAAAACAAATTGATTGCTACCAAATTCGAAGCATGTGTACTACAGTAGACAGAAGCTAAATTGGGAAGCGTTTTCATTACGTGAAATCTGATGACTCACCATTGGTTCAAGAGCGCACCCCAGATTTTTTTTTTTTTTAATTAATCTCCTTCAAACCAGTTTTGCAACATGAAGTTTGGTACACGTCTATCATAAGCTCCAAATCTGCCATTTTAGTTTGAAGGGGACATTCAAGGATTCATTTGTTTTAGATTAGAAGCAGCAACCCACCTTTTGTCCTGTGATTGTTGGTTTTACAAACTACGTATACACATGCAGCGATAATCAAAATAATAATAAAAAAATAGATTCCCCTTGCTAGGCCAACAAAACGATAAACTATGTTGACTGTCATTTCAGTGATATATTGTTCACAGTTGTTTTTTGAGTGAACTTAGCTCACATTTCAAGATGTTTTATTGACTTAGATTCCACATCCCTTGCAGCAGATGGACCCCCCCCCACAGATGGCCCCTTATGTGTTTCCAAAAATAACATGTTTACTAAAGTTAGCGTTATAACACTAAGAATGCGCGCCGCGCTTTGCTTGTCGTGAGTTTGCGGGATTTTGTTATTGAAAACAAAAACAGAAAAGGTCCTTTTATTTTGGATTTTGATTTACACGCTCTGACATGTGACCCCGACACGAGACCCCTCGCTTCGCTGGATTTATCTGCATGCCGTTGGAATCACATTGTCCTCGTTAGCGCGCCTTTCAGCGCTTTTTTTTTTTTTTGGGGACAAAGTGTCAGCTGGAACGGGCGAGAATAATTCATCCTCCGCCGCAGTCGAGTCTTGATTTCACTTGATAGTTTTGACCTGTGCCGTCATCTGAATGTTGATGGTGGTCATCTCATCTCATGGTTAACTGTACAGCACAAACCATGAAATATTTGCGAGAAAATTCTTTGTAAATAGAGATATTTATTGGTCCTTTTGAACAAACTTTTTTTTTTTTTGAAAATCAATTTCCACATATGATTTTTGATTTGTATCATATTTGATACATCCGGTCACAATGCTTTAAATTCGTACATTTATAACTGTCAAAAATATAATAATAAACAGACATATTAAACATATTAGTATTTCCCAAAATCAGAAAGAACGCTGGAAAAGCCATCAGCTGGGTGATACATGCAATGCATGTATCAAATCATATACATCAGAGTTTTAATGGGAAAAAAATAATGCCAAGTTAAAGCGCCAACTAATTAATTAATCACAAAAAAATATCGCATTAATCACATTGTTAATTTTGGCCACAGAAGATTGTTACGTTAAAGGTAGCACAGGTTGTGTTTGAGCAATAAACATAACTACATGCATTAAAGTAAATCATTTACTGTAATCAATGTTTGCAGTTGACATTCAGAGTATTTATTCACAGTAAACTATTGGGGTAAAAAAAATTATATTTTAAATTATGAAAGTAATTAACTGATTAGGAAAAGAGGAGGATGAGCGTGTGCAGTGGATTAACATTTTTAAAGACGTCCTCATAGCATTAAATGTCTAAAAAATTAAAGGGATACTTGACTCATTGAACAATTTTCAGCAGTGAAAAGTTAATATTTTGTTCAGAATGAATTTGATGTACAATTAATACCTTCAAAAAATAATTTTCTACTTGCTGTCGACTGATGATGACATCACCTGTGCTCGGGAAGTAGGTAACGGCCAATCATGGCTCACCTGTTTTCTACTTCCTCAGCACAGGTGATGTCATCATCAGTCGACAGCAAGTAGAAAAATTACTTTTTAAAGGTACTAATTGTACATGAAAAATAATGAAGTTACAACATTAATTCTAGACAAAATATTAACTTTTTACTGCTGAAAATGTCTCAATGAGTCAAATATCCCGAACACATAACAAGTGTTGTTTAAATTTGTCGGACAAAAAATATTGATTAAAAAAAAGCGTTTTTAATTAAGCGAGGTGATAAATCTGATTTTAAAAAAAATGTAATCCTTTGACAGCTCTAAAAAATATATATTACACTCAAAATGTATTTAATATGACACATTTGTCTTTATTTAACCTTATAAAGGTTGTAAATAGGGATGTAACAATACCGGCAATATCGTGATATTGCGATATTAAAACTGCCACAATATATCGTCGTGGTCATGTCACAATATTGAAAGCAGCACATCTGTTAACAAAGTCAAGTTAATTTCCATTTGTGCAGTTCTAGCACCCTCTGGTGGCTATTTTTTTTTTAGTGCAGTTTAATTTTCACAAGGCATGTTTTGGTCCTTCTATGCTAAAAATCTAGGCTAATTGTCACATGAAGATGCTTGTGAACAGAGTCAATATGTGGAGGAACTCAATATGCTTGCATTAGCGAGTAAGTGCCTCAATATTAAGTGTTATTAGAGATTGTAGGTTGTTTATATGCATTGCTCTAATGTACAAAAGCACAATATTGTATTTTTTTTTAGTATGAGCTCATTTATTTATTTATTTTTACAATATTGTGACCGTTTTTTGTATCGCCAACCTTCCCACAATATCGTGATAATTATCGTATCTTGACCTTCATATAGTGATAATATCGTATCGTGATATTTGGATATCGTTACATCCCTACTTGTAAAGTGTTGTTTTTCCCCCCTAAGATCCCACAGTCATGGTTTCATGAAATCAAATGCACACTTATTGTCACAATGCACGCAAATCAAATGACTCATAGTTGAAAAGAGTTTTGTCATAGATGACATGGTGGCATGACTCCTTCTTGTGATTGGCTCCAAGTCAGATGCTCCATTGGAGAATAAACCGTAGGTTGTAATAATTTTTGTTTCTGGCATTTGAAAAATGTTTACACAAGTGGAAAAGATCCATTGTCCCCTTCACGTCTCATTTTGCTTTTGTTACCACAATAACCGCAGGTTACGTGGCACCTGCCGACCAGATGCCATATTTAAAGACGCAAAATTAGTTTGATGAATCACGTTACACTTGTTAAACTTGTCAATTTGTATTCCACCCAGAACTCAGAACTACCCGGTAAATGAACTGGAGAGAAGCCGCACTGGGATGCAGGCCGTTGTCGTTCCCTCTCGAAAGCGACTCCGTGTCGGGGCAAACATCTGGACGATGGCGCAGGAAGCGTGCCGGCGGACGGCTCCTCCGATCCTGCTGTGCTCAGCTATTATTGGCGAGGATGCGGGGTAAACAATGCGGCAGTGGAACAACTGGATGCGCTGGCGTGAGTACAGTTCCGATCCGCGGCGGTTGGAAGATATGTGTTCCCCCCTCCCCTCTCTCTCCCTCTGCCGCCTCGCACTTGTGTTTCATATTTGCGCCTTGCCACACATTCTTTTGTCTTCACGGGGGAGGAACGAGCAGGAGGAGACGCGCTGGCTGTCACGCCGAAAGCATTCCACGTGGAGAAAGCAGCGCCACGGAGACACGTTGTCCTCTCAAACATCTCGGCTGCTTATGTATCTGTCTGGGCGCATCTTTGAGCGGGTGTCCTACTTTGCATTTGACACTGCAGCATATATAAGATAGACACACGATGAGCCTTAACGTGAAGACAAATAGGTCAGAGACACGTTCTTGGCATAACAAACTTTTTATCTCTTCATACTGGGAACACAAAAAACACATAAAAGTAATTTTCTGAACCAGAGGTTTTATTACATTTTAAATTGACCGTAAAAAGTGATAAATAAAAGATTCTCAAATAAGTAAAAATCACAAATCTAAATCTATTCAATATTTGTTTTATTTTATTCTAGGTACTATATGGCGTTATTAAAAAACTTAAACTTAGCACGTTTTAATATAAATATTACATTAAACATGTTAAGTTTTAGTGCATATGTAAATTAATATGTAAAAACTTGTGAAACGTATGCAACAATGTACAACTTATGTAATTTCCAAGTTTTTACATTATATTAAATGTGAAATTTACCATGTAAAAAAATTGAAATTAAAACCGTTAGGCATTATTGTGACCCGTTTTGGGCTTTTTGATGGTTCTGACCAAGTCATTTCAAAATAAGATAACGCCCAGGGGGTAAATTACAAATGTGAAAATTACGTTTCATGTTTTTTTTGGGGGTTTTTTAACATTTTTTTTTGCACATTTCACATTTTTTGCATGATACATTTCATGTTTTAATGAGATCATTCTTACGTTAAAACACGAAATTTATTGTGTAAAAAAATGTGAAAATAAAAACAGGAAAATGACCAGATTTACATTTTTACACAAGTTTCACAGTCTAACATGATAATTTACACATTTTTACATCGGCTTTAATGTAATGTTAAAATTTGAAAGTTATTTTGAATGTGCTAACTTTCATATGGTAACATATGGACTTTTTTTTTTTTTTGGTATGGCAGCAATACGCTTCTGTACAATATACAATAAAAACACAATTCAATATTTTTATCTTTACATACAACGGTGCCTTGAAATACAAATGACCTGATTTATGAATTTTGGGAGATGTAAGCCATTACAAGTGTTTGGCTGTTTTTTTGTGTACTGTATTACATTTGGGGATCGTTCTTCATTTGTTAGTTAAAAAAAATCAATACTAATAAACCAGCTAGCTCGCTCTTTAAAACTATGTTAATAAAATGTGAAAAACTAAAGTAAAAAAAAAAAAACTAGCTATAATGAAAAATCCAAAACTACCACAGCACTGGTATCACCAGAAATAAACATAAATCTTGATTTGAATAATGTCAGGCCTCATTCACTAGTAAATGCATAGAAATGCTTCTCTTACTCAAAATCTCAGTTGGATGCACCACCAACATATTAGCCCATTACCTTCACACCACTATGATGATGAATCCAAATTCATATTTAACGACAGTGTGCACCCTAATTTGCATACGCCACGCCCATTCGTCCCCCGAAAGCACCTGTTTTATTTATTTACGCATCTCAGCCAATGCGCAAAAGGGCCGCAGATGCAATGGGGGTGCGGTGGAAAATCAGAAAAAGTTTATCGCCATATGGCAAAACCCTAAAAGAATGCTTTCTGTTTTGGCTGTAGCGGGCGAAGTTAACTTCACACTGTTCCAACGTGTTATCTCGCTAACGTGCGTTTGAAATCCGGTGAGGTGGTTTGCATCATCCTCGCTCGGAGTAGTGATAAGCTCCATTTTTTGCCTCGTCTTCACCAGATGCTTGCTTGCCTTCAACACGGCACCCCAGGGGTACATGAATTGTCCCACGCGTTGTTCCGCACTGTTTCGCTGCACATACCTGAAATTCCGAACGCTCACATTGGAGATTCCTCAGCGGCTTTGCGTGTAGGATGCTCAGGGGGGCAGTTAGAACCCCCCCCCCCCCACTCCTCTGCACCCTACTTGTGAACCCTATTTCCCAACGTATGCGCGCCGCCCTGCGAGAGTTGAGCGCATTCCTGCTTTGCGTCACGTCCCCGGAATGCGGCACGCGAGCCGCAACGCTCGTAACCTCCGGTTGGAGGATGTTTGGAAAGCCAGAGGCATGATGGGATGCAGGCGCCGCTGGGGGGCGGGGGGGGCGCAGGGGGGCCTTTGACAGCGCACATGTTGGCGCGGCGCTCATGCTACGTCTTGTTGCATAAAAGCGAGTGTGCCGAGCGCATCTGGACGCCACATTGTTTTCGCACTTTGTTTGGGCTGTGGCGCCGCGCTAGCACGATAGCAACAACGAAGCGGGGCTGAGGAAGGGGATTTTATGGATAGACGTTTATAAATCGAGGATTTATTTAATAATTTTTAAAAGCAGGGTTTTTTTTGGGGCTAACTTTTTAGCTATTTGTAGTTTGTTTCAGGTGCCATTCTGACCGTTCTGCATTTTTTACCAGGGTTATAATAGTTGAAAATGTGTCATTATAGTTTTTATTTCGTTTTTAAAATGATTTTAGTTTTCATTAGTTATTGTCATCAACGAGGGTGGGGGCCCACAGGTGGATGCCCGGGCCCCGCCCTCTGTTCACCCCTGCCTGTGCTCCACATTTTGAATGGCACCCTTGGTGACGTCTTCGAGCGAGTGCTATAGACATCATTTACTGTACATATCCGAAGAAACCATTTTGCTGACGCAAGGAATTTTTCTGCGAGGTTGTCACATGTAAAACAGACCAATATTTGTTCAATGTGTCACCCAACCATATGCATTGTGTCATTGCAAAGCAGTGAGATCACATGCTGGATGCCTGAAAAGTGAAAAGTGTAAACATGTGACGCTACACAAATTCATTTTAGCAAGCAGATGCTGATGTAAATTCCCCGCAATCACGGGGTCCAGTTTTTTCCTCTTTTTTTTTTTTTTTTTTGTCTTCATATAAATATGTTGTTCTGCCTCCGATTTACTTTGGGTGTAATTCCACTGTTGGGCACTTGGTGGCGCCACACGTTTATCTTTGACACTTAAATAATGTGAAAGAAGAAGAGTGAAAACAGGGAGTACAGTATTTGAAGCTCAGCCTTATTTTTTGCTTAAGATTGTTGAACGTTTACTTTTTATGCGTACACAGAAAGCAGCGGTTGTAGGTTGATTTTATAATGTATGTACTATAAGTTTGTTAGTTTAGAAAAACGGCAGTTGGAGCACTAACGCTACAATATTTTTGTCTTTTCCATTGCTTTTGCTCTCTTTCAATAAATCATTTTTAACATGTTTTTGTATTATAGTAAAGTGTATATAAAGTAATTAAACAGGCTTTTACTGCAAAGCGGATTTCACTAATTGCTGGGGACCACTCGAGAACGTAAACTTCTCCATGACCGAGGAGGGTTACTGTCCGGTTAACTCTATCAATAGCTGCAAAACACCACTAGAGGTCAGTATTGCTCTGTAAACACCTACCTGTTCCGTTCCTCTTCATTATGAGTCCTTTGCCATTGGGCAAAGCAGGCAATTGCTTGGGGCCCCTTAGCCAGCAGGGGCCCCCAGAGGGCCAACACGTTTTTCCACAAACCGCATCTCCTTCCATTAGCAATGCAGCAATGACAATTGACCGTCTCAAATTCCCTGATTCAGGTGTTTTTTTGTTTTTGTTTTTATTAAAAAACAAAACAAAAACACAACCATGTAACCATTGTAAGGCTGATTATTATTATTATTATTATTATTATTTTTAATGATCGTGAATAGTTGTAAAACTTTTATTTAAGAAATGGAAGAAAAAAAAACAAAAAAAAAAAACGATCACGTATAGTAAGATGTTCTTTTTGTCCAAAATGACCATGTATAGTAAGGCTTTTTTTTTTTTTTTTTTTTTTTTTAACGACCATGTATAGTCAAGCATTTTTTAATTTTATTTTTAAAGAGAGGACCATGGGAGTAAGGCGTCTAAAAAAAATAAGACGTTTTTTTTGTTTTTTAAACGGCCATGTATAGTAAAGCTGATTGTTTTTTTTTTTTGTGAATGATCACGAAAAGCTTGTAAATGTAAAGCTTTTATTTAAAACAACAACAACGAAGTAAAGTAAGGTGTTGTTGTTTTTTTTCTTTTTCAAAACAACCATGTATATATAGTAATGTTTTTTGTTTTGTTTTTTTGTCACGACCATGTATAGTCAAACATTTTTTTTTTTAAAAGAGAACCATGGCAGTAAGGCGTCTTAAAAAAAAAAAAGATAGTAAGATTTTTATATTTTTATTGTTTTTAACGGCCATGTATAGTAAAGTTGATTGTTTTTTGTTTTGTTTTTTTAATTTTTTAATGATCACGAAAAGCTTGTGAATGTAAAGCTTTTATTAAAAAAATAAAAATGAAGTAAGGCGTTTTTTTTTTTTCATTTTCAAAACGACCATGTATAGTAAGGCGTTTGTTTTTGTTTTTTATCACGACCATGTATAGTAAGGCCTTTTTTTTTCTCAACAACTATGAATAGTCAAGCATTTTATAACTTAACTTACTGTATGTGCAATACCTGTCAATGAAGTTGTACTAGGTGTAATCGCCAATGCCAAATCTAAACACTATTTTTTTTTTTCATTTTATTTTTATTTTTTATTTTTTTTTACTGAGTGTCCCAAAAGTATCCTGATAGACTTTCCATGGCTTTGCGCAAACACCTGCTCTAAGAGTTTGGTGTTTGTCCAAATGATACCTCAGGCATTTTTCTTAAGGACGTGAGACTACACCCTGTCCGACAATGGCTGTCCTGGTTTTACACTTGGAAAAAGCCAGCTTGCTATTCGTGCAATCCTGCAAATGTTTTTTCAAACTTGACGATGACCAAACAAAAAAGTTTTTTTTGTTTTTTTTTACGAGTGACTCCAATGTCAGTCCAGATGCTCCGCAAACTCTGCCGTCACGCAACATGAAGCAAACCCTTTGGAATTTGGCGTTGTCATATCTACAATCATGTTCCAAATAATTGATGTCAGACATTGTAGTTTCCCTCACTCAGAGTGCACCTTGTCGACCATCTCTCGAGTGTCCGTGCTGCCCCCTGCTGCTCACACATGCTGCTGATGCAACGCGAAATCGTGAGGTAAAACATCATTTTCAAAATGGAAGAGTGCTGCCAAAAATACACGTAATGACATTTTTTCACGGATTAGGGTTGTTATTTTTGTTCCTATGAAAATTACTTAACCTGGAAAGTGTGGGAATTTTCAGGGGTGCTTTTATCAGGGAAACAAGTAGACAAAATGTGTTCATTTAGAATGGTTAAAATTCTTATGAAACATGAAGTCAATGTGTAACTGCAGTTATTGTTACCTCTAAATGTATCGTGTTTTATTTGACGCAATAGTGTTTCCTTGTGAACTTATATTTTGAAAGGTAGACATCCGGTTGGTCTGCGCTTACACTTTTAGTTTTACTCTTCCAGAAGTTACCAAACAGACGGCACCTTGTTAAGGAAAAGACAAGCCTTAAATAAACCAGTTGTAAAGTAAACCACTTGTGTCTGTTCGTGCTTGGAGGGAGTAACACAAAGGATGTTCAGGAATATGAATATGAATTCACCGTTTGATTATGGAATAGGCTTTGATGCAGCGACCCCTACTGAACATATAGGGAACAGGAAGACCCAAACGATCGCGAAAGTAGAATTTAGAAATAATCCAAATGGAAAAAATGCGTGATCACATTCAAGTAACTTCAACACATTTTTATTCCACATTTTACATTTATTAACATGTAAAAATGACATGCCTGTATTACTCTAAACACATAGGAGTCTTCAAACGTTCACTAGTTAATATTAGCATGAGTGCTATAGTTTTCTGAGTCAGAAATAACATATTTACACATAATTAGGGGTGACAAAAAGTATGCTTACTGGACACTTGATTAGGTACGGTCGCAAGTCTTTATTAATGTGTTGTTTTCTAATTTTTTTGCTGCCTATCATTTCGGGAGGTGGTGGGAACAACATGTAAAAACATTACATGGATGATAGTATTTGTATTCCTGCCATGATTTAGGTGTTAGCCTTGCTAACGTAGCCTTGTTGTTGTTGTTGTTGTCTACTGCGCCGGTGTCACCTGGTTCTTCATTTCTTGCCATTTCTTCTCCCTCAGGCTCAGCTCGGCGTCCGAGAAGGCGGCCGGGCCCCAGTTTGTGATCATCTGATGACCCTTGGAGCCTGAAAGGTCAATATATACACAGATCTGATATGAAATGAAGTGAAAGTTATGAAAAAAGATGGAGACATTTCCGACGTTACCTGGCTGAATGAGGCGCATGAAGCCCTCGTGTTCGGCCACTTTGTGCTTCCACGTCTTTGTGTTGTTGGTGGCGTCTTCCAGCTTCTTCATCACCGTCTGACGCACGCGCAAAAATACAAAATGATTATAATCCACTCTTGATCATATTGTGACTGGAAATTTGCGTTATGTGACCTGGTACTGCTCCAGCGCCCCCTGCCTGTCCTGCTCTAGCTGCTGCAGCTGCATCATGGCGTCCCTCAGGGCTTGGTCCTTGGCCAGCCGCTCCTTGTGCAACTCCTCCTTCTCGGCCTCAGTCTCCGAGATGGCTTGCTGCTGCCTCAGGTGGATCTGCTCCAGCTCGGCCCGCTTGGCCGCCTCCTCCTCCAGCAACCTGCGCCAAACCACCGCCACTGTTAGCGGCTAATGCTTACCGCGTGAAATATCCATAAAGTCTAACATCTCGTCCAACACCACGGAACAGAAAACATGCATGAATTATGTACATTTAATAAACATTTCAGTATTGGTAATTTAATTATTATTAAATTAATAAATAAAACAAGAATGAGAATGTGTTATTTTATTATCAAACTACCGTTTATATTTTACTTTTTTAAATTTTATTTTTAAATCTCACCTATGAATGACCTGTGCCATCTGTCTCATTTTTTAAGTTTATTTTTAAGAAGGTAAAAAAAAAAAAAAAAAAAAAAACGAGACGTAACGACGCATCCATCACTTTGGCACTAAACCTTTTTTTATTCATCATTATAGTTAACTTAAAACAGATTTTACATTTAACAATTATTAATGGTGGTGAACTTTTTTTTTTTTAGACGAGTAGTACTATATATACACCTAAATGTCATCGTTCAACATAATGGCAGAAGAACACATTAAACCCGGAAGTCATGGTTTAAAAGAGTTAGGTTCGTAGTTTTTTTTTTTTAATTGTTTTTTTTTATATATTTAAATGATAATTTTATTTTGTTGTTTATAGTATTTAATCTCACTGATCCATTTTCATTTATCAACATTTCGTCATATCCTCCTGTTGGGCTTCCGTAGCTACTTCCTCCTTCCCCTCAAATTGCGAATTTGCGACTTTAGCTCTTTATGGGGCTGGTAAATATTTGTGCATAGTAACATGTTACAACGATATCAAGGTCTTTCGCCGACAGTAATAGTTTTATAGGTGATTATTAGTGTCGCCGCTTTGACGCAAATTCATACGCATTGTTACTTGACCAACAATGTGAAAGCAATTATCCTTTCATATTGTAAATGCGGATATATTGTATGTTTAGGGAGCAGATGTGCAGATAATGATTTAAGAAGACGAACAGTGTCCTGTTTTGTGTTCGGCAGGTATGTTTTTCTTTTATCGACGTTATTTTTGCTGTTAAGTTTTTGTCACTTCCAGTTGCACTTTCTTACATTAGCCACGAGATGGCATTGTTTTGCCACTAATGGCTCCCTTTCCAAAGTTTTTCCAAGTCATAATTTCTTCAACTACCACAAGCATCAATTTGAGGCTCTAATAATTTAAATGTAATTTTTTTTGTGCTGCAGGCGACGCTGCACCATGTTTCCATAGCAACCACAATTCAGCGGCGGCATCGATTTTTGAAAAGAGCTACAGTTAACCATGGTCTATAAAAAACGATGTACAGTAGAGGAGGAATTAGAGCTGCTTCCAAGTACTGACGAGGCCGAGTCTGGAACTGATGACGAGTCTGAGGGTGATTGGTCGCCGGATTTCTCGACTGATTCAGACTGTGAGTCCAAGGAAGAACAGCCCCCGGCGAAGAGGAGGCATGGCATCACCAGTCAAGGTATTATTAGCTTCTAGTGAAATATAGGCTGTTAGATAGACATTTTTGGCAGTACAGGACAGAGTTGAAATTAGTAATAAATGAATATTTTTTACAACAGCTGGGCCGCGAGCAGAGCAGGCCACTGGACAACAGGCACCGTCTAACCCACAGCAATCTGCCTCGGAAGAGCAAGAGCAGGGGAAAGATGGTACTGTGTGGACTCCAGTGGTCCCTTCGAAGGAGAGCGAGAGACAACAAATGGAAAATGTGTCGATAGAGGGCGAGGGCCCCACCGCGCTAGCAAAGCAGAAAATCCATACGACTTTGACAGCCTTCAAGTGCCTGGTAGATGAGGACATGCTGGAGCACATACGGGACTGCACCGTCGTCGAAGCCCGCAGAGTCCTGCAGGACGATTCGTGGGACTTGAGTTTAGCCGAGCTCCAGGCATTCATTGCGCTTGTGTACGCGCGCGGGGCCAAAGGAGAAAGAAAACAGCAGCTGTCCAGCTTTTGGTCCCCGCAATGGGGATTTCCCTATTTCAAGGAGACGATGCAAAAACAACGTTTCAAAACTATTATGAGATTCCTGCGCTTTGACAGGAACGACGCCAAGTGCGCACGTCGTCGGTCCGACACGTTTGCCTTGGCGAGCGAGATGTGGGACGCTTTTATCAGGAACTGCGTGCTCCACTACAAAGCGGGCTCTGAGATCGCTGTGGGCGAACAGCTGCTCCCCACCCGAGCTCCCTGTCCTTTTACGCAGCAAATGCCAAACAAGGCAGAAAAATACGGCATCAAGTTTTTGATTGCGGCTGATGTGGCCAGCAAATATATGCTGAACGCCGCTCCTTACCTGGGCAAAGGCGCGAGGCGCTCTCTGGGCCAGCGACTCAGGAGGGGCGTGGTGCTGAAGCTGGTAGGCCCGTTCACAGGGATGGGAAGAATCATCACCACAGATAAATTGTACACATCTGTCCCGCTCGCACAGGATTTACAGATGAAGAAAACCAGTCTCGTTGGAACAGTCAGCAAAATCAGAAAGGAGTTGCCGCCATGTGTCTATGCACAAATGTCGCTGTTTACCACCAACGTGCTAAAAACCACCGACAGCACCCTGACTATTTACCAGTGCAAAGTGCACAAAAACGTGTGCATTCTGAGCACGGTGCACACGTCAGCCGGCGCCCTGAGCGGCGCCAGAGCCAAGCCCGAGCCCGTGGTTTACTACAACCGCACAAAGAAGGCCGTGAGTGTGCTGGAGCAGATGATGCGTCGATATTCCGTGAAGGCGCGTACAAGAAGATGGCCGGTAGCGGTTTTTTATAACATGCTGGACATGGCAGCCATCAACGCTTGGGTGCTGTACACAAAATGTCTCGGTAAGACCATTCCCCGCTGTAACTTCCTCCTCATGCTGGCCAAGGAACTGCGCGCTGACCACATGAGCGCACAGAAGCTTCTCGCCAGGCAGCCCGCGCCCGCCCCTTCCCCGGTCCCGGCGACAGACCCGGAGAAAAGACGCCAGTGCCAGATTCGAAAGAAGTGTGGCAAAAACCGCTCCAATCATTACTGCGTGAAATGCCACAAGGTTGTGTGTGGCCAGTGCACTGCGACGGTGACGGTTGTGTGCGTAAATTGCCAATAGGCTGACGGCAAACTGTTTTGAGTTCTGTAAATACGTTTGTTTCATGTTCTCAGATTCATATGGAGTCATTTTTTTGTGGCTTGCTATGCTATATTTCTACATCTATACTATCATAACTTCGCATAGGAAATCTTTCTGCTCAAAGTTCATTTGTGTGTACATCATTTTTTGTCTATTTTTAATAATAATTTAAAAAGTATTTCAGTGTTGTTTTGTAACTTTTATGCAAAACAAAAAAATCAGTAAAGTTTGTGCTCCATCTTCCTTGTTGCTTTTCTATACGCTTTATATTCCATGTTATCGTTTATACTAGGCTACATTACATAATTTAGAAGTCAATTCCAAAATTTTCTTGACAATATGTTCTATGCAGCCCCACTAGCCAAAACGTGATATTCTTATTAATATTGCTTGTGTGGAATATGAACTGAGCATCAAAATCCAACTGTTTTTATCATCTGCGGGAGCGACAATTTTGTGACTTGCCGTCGACTGAAAATGACATCACTAAGGGCTCAGGCAACAACTAATCATGGCTCAGCTTCAGAAATCAGGTAAGCTGTGATTGGTCATTAACTGAGCTAAGCAACTGCAATGTCATTTCCAGTCGCCGCTTGCTTTTATTAGCTTCTCAAACAGCAATTAATAATTATTTTACGTAATGCCGTCATTGTCAGATCACAAGCTGTCAAAAATGGTACAAGTAGTCCTGGTTTTAATGGCCCCAAATGTTACCAGTGTGCCACTCCCTAATTTGCACACATAGGTATGCACTTTTTAAAAACAATACTTTATTGCAAATTATTTTGTTACGTCAATTTAAATCCTGCAGACCGCTGGGGCTTTCCAGCCGCCATTTTAAAAACCATCCCTCTAACAGATATAGTCTTATCTGATTACAGCTCCTGTGTTTATGTTCTTCGTGTGTGCGCTCCACTTTAAGCACTCAGCATCTACTATTTTGTCAAACTGTGCCGACTCACCCGCTCCCTGGTCAGGAAAGTTAACGTCAGCAGAGAGGAAGGAAGGTCAAAGAGGAACTTGAATATGTGACTGCTTGTGAGACCATTTAACAAGGCACCGTTCTTCCCAGGACATTCAATTTGGACTTTAGATGAAATTAAGACTTTAATATATACATTTTTTTTTTTTTTTTTGCTAAACAAGCCTCCAAAACCAGTTTCATTTCGGTACATAACCCACAAAAAAAAAAAGTCAAGAAGCGCTACAAACAAAGACATTCAACATCAAAATTCTGTTAATATAAATGCCAATCATAATTCATATAATGCTAATCCACAGTGTAATCAATTAGCTGTTGTAAATTTCGGACAGACAAATATTTTGTAATATTTTTGCCGACTGACCTGGCCTGCAGCTTGCGGACGGTCTCCTCATCCTGGCGGGCGCGTCGCTCGTCCTCCAAGGCGTCCTCCAGCCGCCGATACATGTCCTCCATCTCGCGGACCCTCTGCAGGTACTGCTCCACCTCCGTGGACTTCTGAGCCACCTGCTCCTCCATCTGTTGTCTCACCTGAACAGATGTCGAGCGCACATAAATGTGTACCTGATGCTGTGGCCTGGACGAGTCAACGCTCGTACGCACCATCTTCTCTCTCTCCAAGTCCACCCTGTAGCGGTCCTGGAGGTCGGCCTGAGTCTGAAGCCGCCGCCGCTCTTCCTCCGCCGCGTTGGCTGCCGCTTCTTCCAGAGCCTGATGACCACACGATAGGTTAACATACACTTTCACGATATTTTATTGTTGGAAATAAATCAATCAATCAGTGTGAGAGAGGCAGAGCGTGAGACAGACAGTAGAGTATACATTGAACAATGGCAACAAACGAGCACTTTATTTACTTCTGTGCAGTGTGTGACTGCGAGCGCGTGCATACACTCGTGCATTCATGCAGTCACAAACTGCTGGACAAAAGAGTGGCACCTCAATGCCAAATGTTTGTGCATTCAACACCAAGACAAAGTGTATCAGCCAGTGAGCACACCAGAGTGTCACACGCACACACTGTGTACCCACTTGAACAACAACAGTGCAATCCAATCTGCTCCAGCGCATCAGCCAGTTTCCCCACATGGGAAATAATGGAAATAAAATCTGTTTCAGGGTTAGGGTTAGTTGACAATAATGTGTTTTGTTGTGTTTGATTTTTTAGTCAGGCAATTTTGAGTTAGTGTTATCTGTCATACAAGCGTTAAATGTGAAGTTATGTTCTGCCTTCTCACTACTTTAACTACGGTATTCTAATTAATATTGCATTTGTGGAACATGAAATAAGCAGCAAAATCCACCTGTTTTTCCACATCTCATTTTGACTGAAAATGACATCACACTTGCTCAAGGCTAAGGTAACATGACATTGATAGCTACAAATTATACAAATTTCATTTAAAAGAAAAAGAAAAAACAATCATGTGAGTTTGATCATGTGATATTCACAAGCTGAGCCGTGATTTGTCGTTACCTGGTCCTTGAGCAACTATGATGTAATTTTCAGTCAACAGCAGGTGGCAAAATGGCCGCCATCAGAGTTGGATAAAAATTGGTGGATTTACTTATTAATTCATATTCCACAAGCACAATATTAGTCAGAATGCCATGTTTGGACTAGTCGAGTTGCATAGACCACATTGTAAACAAAATAGATGTATACGGACAAGAAAAAATAAATAAATCATGTTACAAGTCCCAATGCTACTGTAGCATTGACTCAAGTTTAATGCTATCAAAACAAGGTGTTCATATAGCTTTGCTAACAAAAAGACATCACTGGTAACTGAAAAATACATTTGGTGTTTTTATCCTGTTTTGACAAAGCTAGGAGTCAAAACTTTGGAAAGTAATGTCTGTACTTTCGACTCAGACATTACTTTTCAAATATAGGGAGTAAAAGTAAAATTTCATCAGATATCTACATAAGTACAGTAACAAAGTTGTATTTGGTTACTTCCCGCTATTACTGATGGATGATTCATTGAGGTCACGTCATGATGACAACTTTCTTTTTAGAGAGTAAAAGTTGCTAATGCTAATGCTAACATGCGTCCGAAACCGAGAGCACATTAATCCACGTCAGCATTCTGCTGGACGGTCCGGTTTGTGGCTACAAACCAGAAGAGTGTGTTTTAACGGCGACCGACTGGGTGAGCGACCCTGCTTCATTTTTGCATTCCTGCATGACAAGAAGCGAGACAACATTCATGAGCTGGGAGGGGGAGGGGGCGTACATGTGGAGGGTGGACGCTATTCGTATTCATGACACGCCGTCAAACTGGCCAGAGAGTGCGAATGCTTCAGAACAATGGCGCTGTTGGGAATAACAATGTGGCTCGTTTGGGACGTCTTCACCCACTTGGAAGGTTGCCCATCTCTATTGAAAGCTTTTTGAGTATTCATTGATAACCAACCCCACGAATACACCTCCCAATAAGTTATTTTTGTGTAACGTTGGCAGTTAACAAATCAAAACAAGAGCTCTTGCCCCTGTGCTTGGCAGAGGTAATAAAAGCGGACGTGTCGTCCTCCTTGCGCCGTCCTCACCTTCCTCATGTCCTCCAGCTCGTGCTGCTTGGCCTCGTTGGCCGTCTGCAGCTCCTTCATCCTGGTCCGCAGCTCCTCCTGGTCGGCCTGCTGCTTGAGGCGCAGCTCGCGACGTTTGTGGCGCGACTCGCGGTGGGGCGCCTGGCGGCCGGCTCGCATCAGGTTCACGCACGTCTGAATGGCTGCCACAAAACGCAAGCATGCTCAATAATGCTTATACACAATATTTGGGCTGTTTGGCTTTCAGGTGAAATTGCAGGAAAAAAGGAAAATGGACAACTCTTGCCTCAACTTTTGAATGCACTTTTAGCACTACTTACGCTTCTCTAACAAACAACTGAAAATCAAAAATTTTGTTTTGTTTTTTCTATACCTTTCTGTGACTCTACCAATCTCTGTGTATCTCTGTTGCAACCTGCTCATAACCTTCCGTCAGCCACTTCCCTCTGAGAACATCCTGTTTGAAGTATCGCAATAGCAAGGTACTGTTGATCAAATTTTAGGTGGTGTCTTGATCTCATGCAATGAAAATGTGAAGAAATGTGGATCACAAACCTGTTGTCAATTTTGACATTCAGCTTCTTGTTAGAGAACAGCAAGTTTTGGGAGAAAAAATATTGAAGCGTTGTCAGAGAAGGTCAAATTAAGTTCCCAATGTGTTACACTGCATCCTGAAATTTCAACCCCTGGATCAAAAATCTTTTTTTTTTTCCGGGTATTTAAAACATTTTGTTGTTTACAGCCTTATTCCAAAATGGATTAAATCTACTTTTCTCCTCAGAATTGTACACACAACGCCCCATAATGACAATATTTGTTTTTGTTTTTAAGATTTTTGCAAATGTATTAATAATACAGAAGAAAGACATCCCATCTATGCAAGTATTTCAGAACCCGGTTTATTCAATACCACATTTTTCAGACTTTTTTTCACTCTTTGATTACTCACCGATACAGCCTTGCGATTCGGCTAGTACTTGCGAGATATAAAATTTCATTTAACACGACAAAAATTGTGAACAAAGAACTTTCTTTCTGACGCAGATGATGATTCGCTGACGTGTTAAACTGCAGTAAAGTAATACTAACCTGATCTCTTTGTTTCATTTTAAATAAATGTTATCATATAACTTTTTTTCATGTTGTCATTATGGTTTTGTGTGTACAGTTTTGAGGGTAACAAAACAATTTATTCCATGTTGGAATAAGCTGTATAACATGACAAAAATGTGAATATTTTCTGACTTACCCTGAATCCACTCCTGCTTCTTCTTCTTGTCTGACGCACTGATTTCAAAACTCTTATTTGAAGATCTGATGAAAAAGAGGCACTTCTTGCCCTCTTTGTCTGCCAGAGGCTAAAAAAAATTGCACACATCAGTTCAGTTCACAACACCTTTTTTACTTTTCCATTGTCAAAAAAGTGGTGATTTTTGAATAGCTTTTGGATTGGAATGTTCTGAGTCTTGTATGTGTTTAGAGAGGAAGTTATCCTTGCCTCCACACTGCAGTGTTCGTCCAATAAGATGTCCCCCTTCTTCTCAGTTTGGTCTTCGCTCACATAATAGGAGATGGAGTTAGGCTTTAGTGTGAACCAACGTTCTGTCCAGTTCTTCCTCTTGTGGCCTTTCTTCATCATGTAGCCCTGCACAAAGTGAATCTTAACTTAAACTTACGCTATCATGTGCGTTAATGTTTCAGTTTGGACAATTTGTCCACAAGCTGGCGCTACTGTCTTTGATTCAAAGCATGCAGCAAAATTCCAAACAGTTTTACTGTTTTCTGCAAGGTTGCCTCAATACTTAAATGTGCATCTCTTTAAGTAGGCAAAGCAAGTAAGCATGGCAGAGAAAACTTAAAAGGTGTACATTTTTGCTGCATGCTTTGAATGGAGAAAAGTAGCGCTATCTAGTGCACGTCATAAAAGCTGCTATCTAACCACAATTAGCACATGCTAAGTTCAGTAACGAGCCACACATAAAAAAATTAAAAGGTAAAAAAAAAGTAAATACTTAAAATTCTGCTGCATGCTTTGAATGGTTAAATGGGGACGGACCTGCTTGAGCACGTCCATGATGAGCTCCTGGTGGAGCTCGTGGATACCCATGGAGAGGGTCTGCCTGTCCATGCCCTTGCTGAAGTGCCCGGAGCCCACCAGAGCGATGAGTTGCCACACGCTGATGCTTTGCTGCTGCTGCTGAGAGAGCATCTGCAGCTTGTAGTCCTCGAAGCGCTCCTCCACCCAGCTGCCCCCCATCGCCTCCGTCAGCTTGCGCAGGAAGTACTCCATCTGGAAACACGCAGGCGAAACATGGTGTGCCAATGCTGAGAGATGATGTCACCAGCCCAAATGAAAAATACAGTCAAGCATTGGTCCTCATGGTAAATTTCACGTTTTTGCCACACAGTTGCATCATTTAAATGCTTGTCGCTCAACATTTAATGGACTATTTTTCATACAGTATTTTCTCTTAGCATTTCTGAAATGATTTCTATTGCCATTTGAATGGTTGTCTCTCAGAATTCACATCATCAACTTGGTTAAATGTTTGTCTTTCAACATTCATAGTATTTTTGATGCACACCAGTATTGTCATGACTGGGTCATGCCAGGGTTAAGTTTGGATCACGCAAGGGCATGACAGAGTTAGGTTTGGGTCATGCAAGGGTTATGTTTGGGTCATCCAAGGGCATGACAGGGTTATGAGTGGGTCATGCAAGGGTTATGTTTGGGTCATGACCATGTGGTCAAGTGTCTGTTTTGAACTGATGTAACCAGCATCTAGTTTCAACTGGTAAGACGCTATGTGATGTCAGGAGCTATGTGATGTCAAGAATCTTAAATCTCTTTATCTGGTCAACATCCAATCAGAGAATTCCATGTCAGTCCTGTTACCCACGTGTCTAGCCAGAACCAAACACATCGATTCGCTGTCTTGAGAAGTGTGTATTTTTGTTGGATTATTACCTCTGTTCCATCTGGCCACCTGCTCCTCTGTTCCTTGATGCCTTCTCGTTGTTTCTGGTCTAGTCTAGTTAGTTCCTCACCTTTTGATATTATGCGAATAGTGTTAAACTCTTATTTGTGTCTGCGTTTTTGGGATCATCCAACGCCAGAACATAAAACAAGTATGAGTTAAAACGCTTTTTTGCATGATGGTATTATTTTGAATGCTCGTATCACAGTATTCACATTTTTGATACACAATACACCAATACCAGCCTGAATGCTCATCTCTCAGCATTAGATAGTGTTAATGTGTCTCACAACCTGCATAAACCCATTGTAATGCACAGTAACATTAGCTTGAATGTCTGTCAGCATTCAGATTACGTCCCAACCACTTTTAATTGGTTGGCCAATTTAATCAGCAGATATTAGCTCTTTTAAGATATATTTTTACACATTAACAATATACAACAAATGACGATTATCATAAAGATAATGACGTTCTAAAAAAAAAAATAGAAAAAATGTCGGCCAATATAGTTTTAAATTGATCAGTCTTGGATATTACTTTGAATTGTTGTCGCTCAGCATTCACATTTTTTTGATAACGATGTCATATTTTTAAAATGCTCATCTCACAGAACTATTTCTTTTCAAGCAATACTTTTTGTGTTTTTCTCTCAGCAGTCACACAAGGCAAAACACAAACATACAGTACAGAATATAGAATATGACAGCGTGTGACAAACTTCCTGTGATCAACGATGTTTGTCAAAGCCCAAATTTTCCAGCATTTGTAACAGAAGAGGAAGTTCCCAACTTCCTGTTCTTGATCGACACATCAAGCGACCTTATCATCTTACAAACGAACATGTGGTAATCCATACAGGAGCGTAATACTGCAACGCGGGAAGTGCTGACCTCCTCCGTGACGATGACCGGCGGGTAGCTGTCCTCGGACAGGAAGTTGAAGATGCACCAGATTTTGAAGGCGTCTTCGTTGGAGATGAGCAGCTGATTCTGGTCCAGGTTTTTCCTGGAGCACAAAGTCCAGCACATCCTGTCGAAGTCCTGACGATCAAAGTTGTCCGTCGCCTGTCACATATAAGCGAAAATATACTGTATTACCAATGAACTTCAATGACAAATAATGGATGTTATTCATTTACAGTATGTTTATCCAAATTTGGTGAGTTTTTTTTTTATAATGGATATTTTTATTTATTTATTTGCATAAATATTCCTTCATCCATCCATTTTCTTAACCGCTTCTTCCCACAAGGGTCGCAGGGGTGCTGGAGCCTATCCCAGCTGGCTTATATATGACTATAGTACATACTTTTTGTGATAAGCATGTCTATCAAGTCTGTTTTTTTTATTGGGGGAAAAAGCACAACAATATTTGAACAAAATAACATGAAAAACTAAAAAAAAAATAAAAAATTGACTTGTCCATTATTGCTGCCTAATGGAAAGCAATTGCAGATTTTCTTTTGTATCAGAAAAACAAAAATACGTTATTTTTTCCATTAAAAAAAAACACACACACAACAATCTCCCTTTTTTTTTTAAAAATTGTCATCATGTAAATATATATCTCTAACTTTTTTTTTGTTTTAATCATCAGAAAAACTACTGAAATAATCTCTTTGTTTCTAAAGCAAGTTAAAGTCTAAAATTTAAAGGAGGAGATTAAGATTGTATTTATTTATTTATTTTTTTACATTTTTCTTGATTCCCCCCCAATTTCTCCAAGAATAAAATAAAGCATTAATGTGAATGGCACAATTAAGGAAGTGTGCCATGATAGTTTCTATCGTGCCGCAAAAGAGAAGTGCCTGTGTCTGTCAACAACAGCAAAAATAAATCATGCTGAACTTCCCGAGAAAATGTGAGGAACGCGGAGGGGAACACAAGCGTCGCCATGGAGACGGCTGGCAGGCCGAGCGTGCACTCATGCGGCTTGCAGAGCACACATCGAGACAAAATGAGTAGGCCGGAAGTGAAGCGGCTCGTGGGCATCATTATAACGCGACTTTCCTTGTCATCATGCGTAATCTAAGACTACTATACACATGCACACAGACAGGATGTGATGTAACCGCTATTGTGTTCTGTGGGGCTTGTGTGGAAACTTGTGCCACTCCACCCAAAAAGGCTCAGAATGGCACCTCCCTCAAAGATTAGCAAGCGTGCTAGACAATCCCCTCTTTTTTTCTTTTTTTTTTTACCAAAATAAATGTAGATGCTCCAAAGGAAGCTTTGCATCAAAGCTGTGCTGGAAAATGTTGTGCTTCCGTGGGGGCCACTGTTGTGATGCCTGGAAAAAAGGGCATTTTCCTACAAAATGTAGGGGAAAAAGTCGACCTGGCATTTTTCAAGACTCAGAGTCCATTTATGTACACAGTGGGATGCCTTGTGGTGTCATGTGACCAGACAACAGGTTGGACCACCCTGACACACGCATGTACTCAAAATGACTGTTTCTCTGTGTACCAGGGTGGCGTTTCCTCACTACTCTATAATGATGCCATCACTTAATCTGCGTGTATTTGTGTGTACGGGATGATGATGATGACGACACGTCCTGAACTTACATCATGACTTTTGCATTTCCTGATAACACTAAAAGTCACTCACAGTGACGTGACAAGAGTGAGAGTGAGAGAGAGAGCGAGAGAAACAAGAGTCACTCAAAATCAATAGGATTCCTGTCTGTGTGTTGAGTCGAGATAGAGACAACATAAAATCGCAATGTCAGGACAAGGAAGAGCAAGCGTCTGTGACATCATCAACGAGAGATGGACAATGAATGCACTGTTGTTTGATAGCAGCCTGATGACAGACTGACAATAAGATTGAGTGATAGATATTTTCTTTTTTGAGGGTACATTTGAGCAGGGCACAGTATGATTGGATGCTTTCAGAGTTAAGTAAACAGCTGCCTCACTTCTCAGTGGGTAACACAGATCTATACTGAAAAAACAGATGCATTTTCCCTCAGATTCATGTGCATTGTAAAAAAAAAAAAGAAGAAAAGAAACGTGCCAGTGGGTACTAGTTAGTCCAAGGACAACATGAGTAGCCCACTGGTCATTTCTAAATATAGCTCAAAAGTGATGACACTATGACTTACTAAGAAGAATTCAAACAGAAGACCATTCATTTATTTAAACTTAACATGATGAACGTGTCTTCTGTACTAAATATTTTATACAGGGTGTTCCAAAATGGTTGTCCCCATTCTAAATGCCCATATCTCGGAAACTACTTGATGGATCTTTATGAAACTAAATACACTTTATGTTGAAGGTCACAAGGTTTATTTCTTAAATTTACAAAGAAAAGTACAAATATTTGTTGGTTCTATGACAGATTTTCATAAATGTTCAACACCAAGTGTCAGGTTATATTTTGGAATTACAGCCCAATTGCTTTTTCGGACATTCAGAACTTCCTTTCCTGTGTTTTGTGTAAGCTCGATGTTACACAAAAAAACTTGAACCGTTTCTACACAAACTGTGAAAATTCCAACGAAAACTGTCAAAATTATTGGCCTACGAAATGTGGTCAAACATTTTGGAACACCCTGTATTTTGTTTAAAACATAAAATAGTGTTCAATGTTTTTTTTTTTCTTACCCAACTATACATATTTTTTTAAAAGGGTCATTTGAGAGCTGAAATTTTAACTCCGTGATATTTTTGCTCGCAGTTTTTATTACACTGTCAAAATATAATATTGGTCCATCATTTGTTGCTGTGAGATATGTCTAGAACATCTGAACTTTATCTGAGGTTAATCATAAGCACTTTAAATGGTTTCCGTTGTGTGCTGACTCCCATTTATTTACCATGTGAATGTGATTGGTTAATTTTTCCCTTTCATGACAGTTTGTGCGCGCATGTGCAACCATATTATCTCAGTTATTTATTTTCACTTCCCCACTCAAAAAGACACATTCAATTTTTAATATCACCACAAAAGTGTCATTTGAAGACATATGTGTATACATTATATATCCACTGTAGCTGTCGAGACGTGCTGACTGCTGACCTTGTCTAAGATGAACTTGTTGAGGTAAGGCATGTAGCCCTGGTTGGAGACGGGCCCCTCGTCATCATCTTTGAAGTGTTCCTCCAGAGCCACGGGGTCATGTGGGATCCTCATTACTGTACACAAGTTGTGTGACAACACCTACGAAAACACGTACGAAACAACATGGACCTTCAAGTTTAAAAACACCCTGATTATCACATATGACTAATGAATGAATTTCTAAGCTCTTACATCACGTCATTTGTTTTATTTTCATGTATTTTATTTTTAAATAAATAGGTAGGTAAAACTATTTTGTTTTGCATTTATTCTTTTTAACAAAAAAATGTTAATTTTCTATTTATAAAGGTAATTTTCCATTCAAAAAAAAGACATCTTTATTATTATTATTATTATTATTATTATTATTTTAGTTATTTCTGTATAGTACAAATGTAAGCTTCACTCATTATAAAAAACAAATCTTTTTCATAATTACTTTCCAACTACTTTTTGAATGTTTCAAAAAGTAAATCATTCCATTAAGTCAATCTGATGATGATACATTGAAAAAAGAGAAGTTTTTCCATGCCTGATTTAAACAACACTAACTTAAACAAGAAGTGATTTGTATAAGTCTTTGACAATAAAATTACAAACTTTAATAACTGAAATAGTTTGTCAGTGTAGCAACACAGTAATTGCACTTTACCAACACTTGAATTAATCAAAACAGAAATGTTTTTCGACTGTGAAACATGTAATAAATGTTTTAAAAATCTAATACACTGACTTCATAAAAACAAGGATGCTTTTTTTTTTTTTTTTGGTAGTGGGGTCGCCATGTTTGCTTTGCCCCTGACACAGGCATCTCTGTGGCTTCACTGCCCTCAGTTCATCAAAAGACAACAACAAAATATGAACTTGAAGTTTTAACAACGAGCTCATGCGACTTACAGTACAGTGTTTCATACATTTATTTGAGCTCACTGACTAGTTCTGGCTGAATATCTGGATATATATAACTGCTTTTAATAACGTAATACATCGTTTCACGGTTTACATCTCTAGCTAACTTTTGGGACCATTTGCCATGTTGAGCAGCAAATGTTCAACTTTTAACGTTCACACTCAAAATACTTTTTTTTTTTTTTGTGAGTAAAATTAGCTGACAAGCAGGTGCGAGTCATCCATGCGTTTCGTTAGTCCTTTCAAGAGGAAGTTTCGTCAAAACCGTGTTCATGTTTCTGTCTTTCTTTTGAATCTTACCTTGAGCTGAGATTTGGACACTTTTCCGCTCTTATCCACGTCCAGGGCCGTGAAGGCGTGCCAGATGGACTTCAACAACTCGTCCCGCAGAGACATCACCGTGGTCGGTTGATTATGCTGCGTCGACTCGCTCTCTCTTCTCCTTCCTTCTGCTTGGACGTCACACTTCACACTGCATTCTCTCTCTCCTCTCTCTCTCTCTCTCTCTCTCTCTCTCGCACGGGCGAACGCACAGTTCAGATCACGTGACGGTGGATTTTCGTGATTCACTTTTTGAGTAGTTCTTATCGTGTTGCGTTCAGGTGCCCACTCAAGAATCACCTTCGCTAAGAGTAATATTTTAACTTTATACGTGATTTTAAGACATTTAAAAAAAAAATTGTGACTGAGTTGACATTTTTAGAGTAAATATATTTTATACTTCCCCCCACTTCTAGTAGATTTACAGATATTCACCACCACGTCATCTTGTTTAAAATAGTACATTTATCACTGTAGATGCAATATTAACGTATTTTACACTGGACATTTGTGATGCATACACGTTTAAACTGAGCATCAACCATGGCAATGGCAGGGCAGAATTATTTTCTAGGTTGTTTACAGACATATTACATACACACTTTTTCCCCACAGGTGTTTTGCATAGCTACCATTTTTCTCTGCCAACTTGATTGTCTCAGCAGCATAAAACAAAACTAAACTGCTGACTACACACAAGCATGTTTAACATCCTTGAAGCCAAAATGTTGCAGTCAGCCTAAAACGTTAAAAGGCCTGCACTTTGTCATGGATTTAACTCAAGTAGCATTTGTTCAACTTTGATGTGCGGCTGTCAGCTACCAGTCGTCATCCATGTTACCATCTAAGGCCAAAAAAATTATTAATGAAAAAAAAACAAACTATTAAGTGTTTAATAATAAATTCATCTCATTTGAACTTGACATAATGGAGCGACAAAAAGGTGAACATAGAACGACTTTATTAAATAACTGTACAATTTGGGCAAGGCAACGTGTTGACTGAACAAATATTAACATTTTTTTTAAACGTATGTACAACAAAAACAGAAGATGTTCAGAAGATGTTAAGGCTAACGGACCGGCTCATCATCTTCCCGATGAGTCTGGAGGTGCTGCCGCTGTTTCCCTTCTCTCCGGCGGAGGCTCTGGCCAGCTGAGCCTTCTGCAGCTCCCTGAGCACACACAAAATTTGATTTCCAGGTTATAAATGGAACCAAATTCACCAGTTTGGTTGTCAACATATATATTTTTTTTAATTGTATTTTGAAACAAGTTTTTTTTTTTTTTTTTAATGCTAATATATAAGTATATCACGGGTTTTGACTCCTTATAAAAATGACAAAGACTATTTCTTACGTTTGTCGAGCAACCGCTCACCTTTCCAACAAGGCATTCTTGCACTTTAGGGCGTTGTTCTCCAATCTCAGCTGGTCGGTGCTACTCTTGGTCGCTGTCAGCAGCACCGGGTGGCGGATGAGGTCTGTGGCGGAAGGGCGTCGGGTGGGGTCGGGGTCAATCATCCGCTGGAACGCACCATACAGGACGAGTTAACACCAGCACCAGCATTTTTGAAGAGGCCAAATGTGCAGTTACGTATTCCGTCTTCGTAAAGGGGTCGTGCACACCGTGAGGAGGCTGAGAAACTCCGGCGAGAGCACTTGGGGGACAGCGGGCAGTTTCCCCTGTCGGATCTCGTGCCAAGCGTCGCCGTTCCTGGGCAGAGGCTCGGCCCCCGCCGCGCTGACCACCGTCAGGGCCAACGCGAAGATGTCGGCCTTGGCCAGGTTGCTGCAGTCCTGGGGACGAGCGCGAGAAGCCACTGAGGACTTTGCTCAAAAAAAAAAAGAAAAAAAAAAAAGACAATATGTTTTGATGACAAACCTCCTGAAGAACTTCATTGGCCAAATATCTGCTGTCACCTTCTTCCACTTGGTGATTGGTGGCCCTCGTCACGTGACCAAGATCACCTGTAAAAATTGAATAAACTCATTATTATGGAAAATTATATATATTTATTTATATGCAGTGGTGTCAAGATTATTTGTGTATTTGTAAAAAATAAAAAAAAATAACAAATAAAAAAGTTATTTTGAGCCTTGAAACATAAATCAAACCTATTTTGTAGACCACACTGGAATTGAGGCCGTCCTCGTCGTCGTCGGCCTCGTCGCAACTGCTGACAGACTTGCGGGATATGAAGATGTTACCTTGAACACAAAAATAAGCATCTAAATAAAACAATTTCCTGATTGCCTCACAACCAAAAAATAAATAAATAAATAAAGAATAATAACCCTTCGGCCAACTCACTGGGCTTGATGTCCATGTGCACCAGCGACATGGAGTGGATGTACTTGAGTCCTCGGGCCACCTGAAGGAGCAGGTCCTTGAGCTCCAGCTCCGACAGGCGGGCGTGGTGCTGGGCGTTGTCGGCCATCATGTCTGACAGCGTGCCGCCATTGCAGTACTCGTTCTGGATCAGCATGTGGCCTTCTTCGGCCCACGCAGAGTAGTAGCGCACCACGTGCCGATGCTGCCCTAGCACAGCGTGGGCGTACACCTCGCGCAGGGCGTTTTGCCTGCACGGGGGAGAGAGGGGGTTAGTGTTAAATCACAGTCTACATTTAATCAATAAATACAATGGAGCAGGTTTGGGCTGCTCGATTATGGGAAAAATAATAATCACGATTATTTTGGCAATTAATGAAATCACGATTTTTCAAACAATTATTTTTTGGTACAAAACAAGAAAATGTTTAAGCACTTAAAAATATTAAGACCAATTTAAAAAAAAACACACTAAATTTTGTAAGTTTCTTTTGTACCAAACTCAATTTATGATAATATATATTTATGATAATAATAATAATAACAACAACAACAACAATAATATTAATTATTATTATTTATGTATGTTGGCAAAAACTTGCAATTGGAGTGCAGCTTGTGCACTGTGCAGTAGGACAATCATTTATTTATTTTTGATGCAAAACAAGAAAATGTTTATGCATTTAAAAATATCAAGACCAATTAATAAAATAGAAAAAATAATTAAGTCAGTTCCATTTGGACCTGAATATTGAATATTTATGTTAGTAAAACTTGAAGTTGCAGTGCAGCATGTGCAATAGGACAATCATATTTTGGTACAAAACAAGAAAATGTTTAAAAGTAAAAAACAAATAAAAAAAAAAAAAACATATATATATATATATATATATATATATATATATTTATTAAGACGATTATTTGAAACACTAATTATGCAACTTTTGGATACAATTAAATTTATTAAATTAGCTATTTTAAACTTTAAAAAAGCTGCAAATTTATAAACTTAAACAACTCAAAAATTTGTATTAATATTTTTTGTTTACGATTATGCTGATTTTGTAATTATGGAGTGTAATAATTGAAATTATAATTGAATTTAGGTTAATTGCACAGCCCAAGTGCAGGACAAGATTGCACCGGGATGACAGTGGCACTGGTTGCTAAGCAACAAAACAGGTAGTAGCCTGGTGCCTGCAATTTAAGCTCGCTAATAAGAGAAAGCTCAGCAATCGGCATCCATTATTAGAGAGACTCGTGCTGAAAAGACTTACTCGTCCACCGATCCAGCCAAGGGCTTCTTGGAGCGCTTGATTGCGTAGAGGCAGCCGTCCAATCGCTTCACGCATTTGTACACAGCGCCAAACTGACCGCAACCAATCTTCTCCAGCTCCAGGAACTCTGAGGCGTAGCGCGACATCATGTTGCTCTGCATCATGGTGACCCTCTGCGGAAGACGAACGCGGGTTAAAGGCAAGAACTGAGACAGGGAATCAACTACAAAAGGGACACAATGACGTATAAATAATCAGTTACCTTGGATGGTGGCAGGATTTCCTCTTCGTCCTCAACATCACTTGACTCCATGTCTTCACCACTGGAGCTGTGTGGAGATGGAGAACACAATTTACTTTTAAAATGGTATGAATATGAGCTCAACCGAACAATGATGGGGGGGGGAAATCAAAATTTCAAACTGCAACTAATTTTGATACCGTTTGCGTATTGACAACAAAATCCTTGAAGTCATTTAAAACCAAGATTTAAAAAAATTTGTCAGTTGGGTAGGGGCAGCAGCGGAGTGCATGGTGGGATTGCGAAGCATGGGGGCGTTCACAAGCACACAAGAATGTTTACGAGCAAGCATGAGGTCTGAATTCCCAGCCATAGGTCGGAGGTGAGCGACCTTACTGTGACGTTCAAATAAGTTACAGTGAACTCCTGCTATATTGCATTAGTGCACTTCATCGTTCATGCATTGCAGGCTTTAACGTGATTGATTATGAAAGTTTTTTTTTTTTTTTTTTAACAATATATAGACAGGTCTGAATTTGGACCGACTACGTTTACAAGCAGGCAATAACCCTTTTAAAGCCCGAATATTAGCAATATTCCAGTTTTGAAAGGCCATGCAAACACGCGCAATAACCAGAATATGGTTATTAAATCCCTGGGCCTTTCACAACCCGAATTCTTGTGCATATAAACGCATTTGAATACCTCGATCAATCGGGGCATTGTTTTTTGTTTTTTTTTGCTGTGCGCATGCTCGCCATTTTCTTCATCTTCTTCGCTTATTTGATTCGCAAGGAATCTTGGTCGATGTAATCACGACTTTTATGCGCAGCTCGTCCACCTCGCTAAAGGAGCCTCCCTTGAATATATTGATTTCTCCGCTATGTTTTCACGTTGTTTTGTGTATCTACAGTGAAAACGCCACACTTTGTGCCTATATACACATATAGTAAATACAAGTATATAAATAAGTCTGTGCTGGTGTGTAATCCACCAGAAATACTCAAGCCGGTCTCAACAGACATGACGCCACACTTCTTGAGCTCGGAGGAAACAGACTACTTTATTTAGCGTGGTCAGTGACATACATATGTCTTTTATTGAAATGATAGTAAGTTAAAAGCAGAAATGACATTATTTAAGTAATTACGTTGGCCGTGTGTCGCGGTCCGAACGGAATATTCCAATCGAGCGCAAATGAGCATGTAAAGGGGAGTAACTCTGTCCGCCACGCTTGTAAACGTGTTACCTTGATTGTTTCAGAAACCGGAATTCTGACCTTAACCCAAATATTGACTGCATGATTGTAAACGTGGTCATTGTAGGTAAGAGAAGAAGCAGAGACGGTCTCATATGAAGCCAAGAGAATATATGCTTGTGAGTCATGTACTGTTTTTTTCCCCCCAAAACATTTTGGCATTAAACTACACTTTGAGTGTTAATGAAGCAGTTGTTTGACGGTATATAGTTTCTGTAACTGCGCTAATTTCCACGAGCCCGTCCATCATGGCTCGCATTTAGCATTAAGCTAGCAGGGTTAGGGGTAACCAACACATGGTTTGCTTGAACATTTTGCAGTTTCAAGACACAATGTTCAATTCTGCTTCTTTATGGGTCATGTTTATAGTAAACTCCAACTGCCTCGTATTTAGAGAAGTGTACGAGAGAGAGTGTGAAAATTAAGAAAAACTACAACGTACACGTTCCAGTGTGGCCTCTTCCTGTTGGTCCTTTGCTGTGTGGCCGACTGGATAAGCAGGGAGTCGGGGGTGAAGGGGTTGAAGTTCACCAGAGGCGTGTGACGCCTCCTGCCACTGTCACTGTCTGTGATAGACTTTGACAGCATCGTCCCAGGTTCTCCAGTCTTGAATAGGAGACCCTTCCCGCTAGAACCCCTGACGCGGGACAGAAGGCTCTGGAAAACAGACAATTCTTTTAAGTGCCCATGTACCACACATGCAAAAAACAGCTTCAAGGGGAACTCAACTCACATGTGACCAAACCCAGAATACACTTCTTGAGCCATCGCATCAGCAATGCGAGCCCGAGGACACTAACGGCAATTTTAGATGACAGCAGAGGGCAGTTTAAACCCAAAAAAAAAAAAAAAAAAAAAAGCAGCGTCTATTCTGTACAGTGCGCAAGTACTACTCCAATACAGTACAATGTCGTAAGTTTATGTGTGACAAGAGTGGCTACATCTCGGACGGTCCACTAGGTTGTTGTAAACATTGTACATGACACAAATCAACTTTATTTTGTTTAAAGCATAGCTGTTGTAGATGAGAACACAAATTTTAAGTTTCCATTAACCAGTATGAGGACGGCGGGATAGATTATGTCAACCGATGAACTCGATTTAACGAACGCTTTAAATTCCATATCTACTTAAAAAAAAAAAGGCCAATATTTCAAATTGACAGTCCAGAAAATGCAGACAAATTAATTAGGATTCAGGTACTCGTCTTGGTCCTTAAGTTAGAAAATAGGCAAAAATGTTAACACAATTTTAAAGCAAGTGTTGATGAATCATTGCACCTATAAAATGTAAACAGTGTAGTACTTTCATTTAAAACAGGTTGTACTAAATATTGTGAATAGCATTTATCCACTGCATGTTTTTTTCTTTTATTTACTTCGTTTTCTTTATTAGTTTCATGTAATTTAGAAAAAAAAACACTGTAGCCTATCAAGAAAAATATAATGTAAAATGGTATCCAAATCGCAGTGTTACTTGTGTGGTTTAGTAAAACGAAACAAAACAAAAAAAAAGTGAAAAATAGCCTCTCAACATTGCATTGAAATAAAAATGAAAAATAAGTTTCACAGGGGGGTTAAAAAAAAAAAAAAAAGGAAAAAAAGTGCACAGTCATTGTAACCAAGCAGTCATTTCGTCATTTCAGTACATTGGACTATTATGCAACAACACCCTCGTTATGTGGGTCACTGGGTTGCCCAACTGACAGCAAAAATAGTTGAGGTGCAAAACGGGCCAAGTTGCCATTTTAGATTCCTGGTGCAGTAAAACACATTTAAATAATTAACGGGCGATTCTCCCCTCACCTTTGGCGTGTGCGGTGTGTCAAAAAGTCGCAGTTTTCTCAGGGTTTTGTGCGGAGGTGTGTCGGGGCATGTGGGGAAAGGCGAGCCGGATCCGTCCTTATTGGTCCGGCGGCACAACCGCTCCACCGGTGAGCCAGAACACAACCACGAGGTTTTCCTTGGAGATGGCGTGCAGGCGGCGAAGAGCTCCGAGCGCGGGGACAGCAACTGCGATGGGGAGCTGAAGCCCTCTTCCGACCAAATCTCGTCCCCCGTCGACTGCCTCGACACCGGACTCCTATCACCACCGCCCTCCAGCAGCGTGTCAACGACGCTGGTTCGCGACCCAGTCGGGGAGTTCGATTCGTTGAAGCCGGACTCGTTGACGTCCTCCATCGGCTCATCATCGCTGTCCGTGAAACTGAGTTTCTGGCGGACGGGACGTAATTTGGGCGACGGGGAGTCCTTCCAATGGCTACCGTAGCTCGACATGCTAGCCAAGTTGTTTTTACTCTTGTAAAAACTTGCTCGTCGAAAAACAAACAAGCACAACTTCCAAATGTTCCCCAAAAAACACAAAAAGTCTAATTTTAAACTACCTTGAGCGAAGGTATTCCAGTAAGAAGCATTAAAAAATGAAGTTTTAGTAGATTCCGCTAGCCTCGAAAAGGCTCCTGTTTTTTTTTTTTTTCTCCAGCCCACCACGTTGAAGAAGTGGCCGATCTAATGCGACGAAAAAGGCACCAAAACGAGTCAACTACCCGCTTGAGTCGGGTATCGCCCTCCGGCCCAACAGCTCACCTCGCTCCTTCCCCGACACAAACTTAAAAGCTCACAAATTCCACCACAATTAAAAGAAAAAAAAACTAAAGTAGCGTCTCGGCATGAATCCGTTGCTTCTCATCACACGCGAGCTAACGTACTTCCCGCGACCGTTAGTCATGTGACACCAGGCAGCCAATCAGAGCTCGCCTGCGAAATCTGAAAAAATGGGGCGTTCCACATGAAAGAGTGGACTAAAGTCAGAAAAATATTGATTTCTCAAAAAAATAGGTGGTTGTGTCAGAGATTTCCTTACATTTGAGTCTGACGTTAACTATTTTGTATGATTGAAATATATTTAACATATCAATTGAACTTGGAAACATTGCATGCCTTTGCAAACCATTGACTCATTTAAATTCTTTCCTATGATCCAACAGCTGAATATCACATTCTTTCGTGAAGATGTGTGAATATTTTCCAGTCAATAAATCAGATGCTTGATGCGTTATTTTTATTTTTTGCATTATTTTTTTAAATTAGAAATAGCATTAGCTGTACCCTGCACTGTGCGTGTTCATTAGAAAGCACCCCCACACCCATCTCCCCATAATCTGTTTGGTTGAGAGACAAAATAGTCCAGTTATCAAAATCCTATGTACACTTAAAAACAGAAGTTCTTTTGCATGTGGCGGTGGGAGGGAGACAAAACAACTTTTAAGGAAGACTTGCAAGTTTGCATTTGCTTGAGTTTTTTTTTTTTCTTTTTCTTTATCAATCGTCCAGGCCGGGTGACTCCCCTTGCTGAATTCTCGAGGCTATTCGGATGGCTTCCTCCAACGAGGGCTGATCGCTAAGCTGCACAAATTGAAAAAAGAAAAAGAAAAAAAGAATTCATATGAAATAAAATGAATATTTTCCATCATTATTCACCCGTTCACTTGTTAGACATAGCTATCACTCACGTTACAATTTTTTTTCTCTTCAAACTAATAATAAAAAAGATCTTTCAAGCCATTTCTGTGATAATACTTTTCATGTCCAACACTCAAAAACAAATGTAGACATGCTTTCAAAAATTTCCACTATTTCATATGATGGTCATTCAACCTTATCGTCTCACGATGTACGGTTTGCATCGTAATTTTTTCACTCAAGAGTGATGCGACTCTCTCCCCGTCAGTTTCAAGTTTCCACAGAAATTTGCTTTGTCGTTTGTTGACTCCCTTTGATGGCCTAGTCCTGTTTGTTTTGTAATTATCATGACAAAAAGCGGAAACTGGGTTTTTCCATGCTAAACAAAAGGCTGAGCGACAAACTGGTAAGCTTTGATGTGACTTAAGCCCCTCGGGCTATTTAGAGGCCTGAAACCGCATTTGCAGTTTCTAACTGGGGATACGAAAGTCGACTGGATGTCATGAATCCGTCTTAGGGCTTTCCATTTGAGCTCTTTTCCAAAACGTGACAAGTACACAACGATTGATCTGAAGAAAAATGGCAATTATCAGCAAATTTTACAAACATCTGCTTCTATTGAATATATATTTCTATTACGGTGCAGATAATTTAACTGGCCGCACAAGGACCCCTGCATGTCATTCTTGACATTTTTTTCAACATTGAAAAATTAGAAGTCCAGCTCATTCTACAGCAAAATACATGTAAAATGACATGTATGGTTTCACTCATCAAATTGGCCAAACGTTAATTGAGAAAATGGCTTGTGAGACTGAATTAGAAACAATTCTGCACTTCTACTTTGATTCAGTTGCTTCAAGTTGCCATGGATCACCATAAGAACCAACCTGCACGGCAATGTGAGTGCCATTGGAGGTAGCCAATAAGGTGACTGGGTGAATGTCTTCTTGCTCCTGACTGTAAGTGGCTTCCTCCACACTTTCAAATGAAGCCATGCCAGGCGTCATGATGGCCACCTGGGGGAGACAAACACTCTTAAGATCAGTGGTGGGCAAAGTTTTCAACACTGAAATTATAAAACAATATACAGTTTTTGATTTCACTGATATAACCTAAAATGCACAATGACTTTTTCAGGCAAACAATTTGATATTTTAATGCACAGGTCGAACTGCTTAATGTTTTAGTGTTATTTGCACAGCTCACTGTTCTACAGTACATCACAATGATTTTGTTTGTTTGTTTTTACCTGAGCACCTTGCGTGGCCAGTTCATGGGCTGGGATGGTTATGGTGGTGCCTTCTTGGGTCACCATGGTGATGGTGCCGCCCATGGCTTGTAAGTCCGCTTCAGAGATGCTAACCTGGGGAAGGAAAGTGGCAGTGAGAGTTTATAACACCAACGATACATTTACATAAATCGGGTACACATATGGTCATCAGACACCAAGTGCTACCTAAAAAAAAATAAAATACTGTATTCTGAAAATGGGTTATGTTGTTTAACTCATTTGCTCCCAGCCATTTTCACAGAAGCAATCCCGTTCGCTCCCGGCAGTTTTACTGGATTTTGACCGATTTTGCAAGGCCCACAGAATATTGTGTTCTCTTGCTATAAAACAAGATTAAAGCCTCTTCTTTCATCAGAATAAAAAAAAGTATATTTCTATCTGTTTCTTCTTTGCAGCAATTAGCATTAGAATATAGCTAAGTTTATTCAATTTTCACAAATCTATTTAGAATTGTGAGTAATTGAGCTTTTTTTCCCCAAAGGCTCAGGTTGATCTCCTTTGCTCTGCTGCCACCTGCTGGCTACTTGTGTAATAACTACAATTTCTGCAACTGTTCTTTGCAGTTGAGAGGCTGCATCAAAGCCTTCTGTATGCTCTAGCTGACAGGGGTCTCCAACTTCGGTGCTCGAGAGCCCCTATCAATCATGAATCAGGTGTGTTAGTGGAGAGAAACATGGAAAACAGGCTGGATAGGGGCTCTCGAGGACCGAACTTGGAGACCCCCCTGCGTCTCGCATTTAAATATAAAAAAAATAAATATATAAATAAATAAATAATAAGTCTTTGGGACAGACACTTAGAACATTTTAATACGTTTTGGGGAGCAAATGAGTTCAAATCCGGTGTTTTGCTTTAGGCATGCGCTCTACCTGCTGTTGCGTCCCATCCGGCTGCGTCACCAAGGCGACGTGCTGCTGAGCAACCACTTCGGCGCTCTCTACAGGAATGTGTTCGGACTTTGATTCCTCTGCTTCCACCGGAGCCGGAGTCGATGAGTAGCTCACATTGGGGTCGTCGATGGCGTCTACAAACGGGATGTCGACCGTTAACATGTGATTTTAATCATGCAAGATGAGTTTGAAATGACGACGTGTATTTGACTATGGAGTGCAGTATTAAACCTCCTCCTGTTGCAACAAGCAAATTCCTGCATGCACAATTGCACATGCGTCACCTGCGGGCGGCTCAAAGTAGGCCTCCTGCTCCTCCTCGATGGGCTCCGTGTCATTGTGGGCGGTGCGCTTGTGCATGGCCAGCGTGGAGATCTGCTTGTAGGTCTTGCCACAGTGGTTGCAGATGTACGGCTTGCACGGCGTGTGCACCACGTGGTGCTTGTACAGACTTGAGTACTCGGTGAAGCGCTTCTCGCATCCGGGTACGGTGCACACGTACGGCTTCTCCCCTGGACAAAGCACAAATTATAATATTAACACTTCATTTCTACGGTCGTCAATGGAATGATCGTCACTCTGATAAAGACATCCGCAAATGTCCAACTCTATAAAGGGTATGTAGTTCAGAAGAGAGTTACCGGTGTGGATCCTCATGTGGTTCTTGTAGTTGGTGGCGCTGGCAAATGAACGGCCGCAGCTGGGTTCGGAGCAGTAGTACGGCCGCTCGCCCGTGTGCGTGCGGATGTGCACTTTGCGGATGTTGGAGGTGGTGAAGGACCGGCCGCAGCCCTCAACCGGACACTTGAATGGTTTCTCTCCTGCAACGCCACCAAAAAAAAAAAAAAAAGACAATTGTCTTGTTGGTGCTCAGCTCGACAATTAGGCTCAACGATGGCTGTCATTCATGACATGAAATGAAATGAAAAAGATTTCAGAGTCAAATTGTTGTCATGGTTTCATACCTGTATGTGTGCGAGTATGCTTCTGAAGGTCTCCCGAGGTTTTGAAGGACTTGCAGCAGTTGAGCTCCTGACATCGATAGGGCTTCTCGCCAGTGTGCGTGCGCGAGTGACTTTTCAGTCCATACCCTTAGAAAAAATAAAGAAAATGTATCATATTCACCAGTTAATTTGTAAGCAAGGGAGTATTTGACCGGCTATGAATTGAGAAAACCCCCCCCAATAATTTTCTTATCAAAAGAATTATTTAAATGGAGATATTTTATGGAAACTTGAAAAAATAATCCTTGATTTTGACTGTGAATGGCTGTTTTGTTTATATGCGCCATGCAACTGGCTCGCAACCAGTCCAGGGCTCACCCCGATTCTCAGTCCAAATAAATTAGGGATGTTCGATAAAATCTTTTTCACCGACCGAAATGCAGGTACCGTTCATTATACCTTATATCAGTAATTCAGTACTCACCCATACCTAGTTTAAATGCTATAAATACAAGCCTAGGGAGTATTTAACTCGGGTATTTCTATATCACTTATTGTGGGTGTGGTCTGAAACGTAACCCTCGTGATGGAGGAGGAAATTTAAGTATATGAATGAAAATCCATACCCGTTGCAAACTTCTTCCCGCATCCCGGATAGTCACACATGTACGGCTTGTCTCCGGTGTGTGAGCGCTCATGCACCTATGTTAACAACACGTGGAGGGGAAAAAAAAAAAAAAGTCAAAGTAGCAGTACAAACATATTCAGTGTAAATATCCACCGAACAAACACTCACCTTGAGATGGTGTGCAGTGGTGTACAATTTTCCGCAGTCTTCGTGTTCACAGCGGTATGATTTCTCGCCGACGTTGGCCACCCGCCTGTTCTCCTGACCCTGTAGCACAATCTGGCAGGCGAGAAACAAACACCATGACCCCCACAACCCAAAACAAATCTTGTCTATGGAAATGACTGAAATTCTTCCATACCCGCATATGCATGCCGCTGTCTGCCTCAACTCTACCAAAGGGAATCAAAGGATTCTCAATGTTCTCCACCTGAGCAGAAATGATGTCACTAACAACACGTAACGACAATCGGGCCAATTTTGAGCAATTTTTTGTCAAGTCATGATAGCAAAACATAAAAAAATGACAAGAAGAATCTGCAAATGCAATTTAGCGACTAGCTTCTTCTATTGTTTTCAAATACTGTACCAGCTTTTTCCTTAGTATTTTTCATCAGTGCAATGCTGCCTCTCAGAGGTCATTCTTAGTACTGCAACAGTTACTTTCTGTTTCAATGGTTGTCAAAAAGATGAGAAAAATGTGTGTGCATTTTAAAAATTGGTTCATGTGCACCCTGTTTTAGCTCTGGAAGAGACAATTGTGTAGCTGCATAAAAAGTGGTAGCTCTTGGGCACCTTGGTGGTGTACTGCTCCAGCACGCTGATGGTCTCGGGGTCGATGGCGGTGGCCTCGGCCTGCAGGTCAGCGATGGTGCCGTCGGCCTGGATGGCCAGGATGGTGTTGGCCTGCGGCATGTGCACCGTGTGTTGGATGTAGGCCGTGCTGCCGTCCTCCAGCTGCACCTCCTGCAGGCCGCCTTGCTCATACGTTTCGGCTTTGAAACAAAAAGCGTGTACAAATGTTTTTGGTTTTTTTTGCACTTGGACTAATTTCTTGCACCACCTACTTTTCCCCATCACTGCACAGCATATAGATTTATTTTACGATTTTTTTTTTTTTTTTAATGCAGTTTGTTTTTTGTTTTTTTTTAATATATTTTGTGTGTAGTATTTTAATGTCAGTCCTGGTCAATACAGTGTTCCCTCGTTTATCGCGAGTGTTGCATTGCAAAAACTATCCACAATAATAGAATTCCATGTTAATAAAAAAAATAAATAAAAATAAATTCCCGATAAATATATTTCCCGATTTAAGAACTTCATAAAACTTCTTTCAGCTTTTCAAATTTGGTAGCAATCTTCAGGACATCAGGCATCATATCACGTATGGCTTATTCAGAACTTTTTGGACCGTATTCATTATACATGATACATGTTGACAAAATTTCACATTATTATTTTCCTATACCTTTGGGTGTGTGTATAAAGGCTGTTGTTCCATCTTCAAGTTGAACTGCTTGACCATCTTCCAGTTGCAAGCTGTCTCCGCCTGGAACATTCAACCACACTTGATTTTTCAGCAAAATGCCAACATACCGTTTGTGAGGTCTAAGCAGACGACAACGCCGAGGTGGCACCTGCTTTGGGCATGGACACGTGCTGGACGTAGGCGGCCGAGCCGTCCTCCAAATGGATCACCTGGCCGTCCATGATCTGCGCGTCGGAGAAGGCCGGCTTGGCGTCACGCTGAATGTAGGCGGTGGATCCGTCCACCAGGGTGACGGCCTGCAGGCTCACCGTGTCCATGGTGTCCATCTGGTCGGCATCTGGCGAGGGGGACACAACTTTGAAATCCACAAGGAAAGGAACACCTTCGACACTGAATGATGACGATGATGAAAAAAACAAAAAACAAAACAAAAAAACTAATACTAATACAGTAACTAACTAAAACTAAACTAAAACTAAGCATTTATAAAAGAACTAAAATTAATAAAAACTAACAGAACCACCCTGAAAACGAATAAAAACTAACTAAAATGAAAAATTACAAACCCTACTCACTGCCATATTACAAATAAATTGGTTTATATACTGTAGAATTTGTCTAAATATGCAAAAGCGCAAATAAATTATTTGTACAATTTTTAGGACTAAACACAATTTCTCTTCATAACATTATGTGGCCCTTGCGTCCTTATGATTTTCTGTATGTGGCCCTCAAATGAAAAAGTTTGGACACCCCTGTTGTAAAGTGAAGGTAGCTGGAATGAATACAACTTTTGTGTTGAGCCTGAACAGTGGCACAAATAACTCCTTTCGCGCTGCCATTGTGCTCTGTGTGGCTGTTCTGTACAAGCAACTGACACGGAATCGAGGCGGGACGTAGGGTGTAAGGTATTCCGAGATACCAAAGTGAACTGTAACGACAGTCATGTCATTTTTTTTCTGCTGACGCATTGCCACGTTTCGGACAGCGTGGAACTCAATTAATCAATGGTTACATTCTGCAGTTTCTGCTTTTGTTGACATTGGAGTGTTGGCATGTCACAAACAGGAAGTAGACGCGCTGGATATTTTTCTCTGCCCAAAATATATTCACACTCGGTCAGTAGCACAAATCTTAGTAAGGTTGCTTATTTTATCTCTGCATTATTATGCAATATTAATAACAATTAAATCAGATGGTTGATTTTAAAAGGAAAATAATATAGACTCTCAACTGGGTCACCATTAGCAGCCTTCGCCGGACCGTGCTTTCTGAGAACCAACCAAATCGTCATCTACCATGATATTGTCTCACATTAGGAAAATGTGTTTTTAAACTACGGGTAGAAAAACAGAGAGAGAGAGAAAAAAAAAAAGAAAAATGGCTCTGGCAAATTAGCTGGAGGGAATGGACAGTTTCCTTCAGCTCACCTGCCACAGTCACCGCCTCGGTCAAGCACAGCGTGACCGGCTGCCCGTCGGCGTCGTGAAACTCCGTCATTCCCTGGGAGTCCCGGTTGAGCTGCGCCAAGAGCATGTTTCAGCCGCTGCAAAGACACAGCAACGCATGAGTGACGCACGTACAGAAATGTGGTGGTCAGTCATCAGCGCTGATGGAGCTAGATCTCGCTAAAGCTAAACAGTCCCACTGAACATACAAAGGTATATGACACGTAAAGTGAAAAAGGTTGCTCCGGCAACATGACATATACATCACACTGTGGCGTTCTTCGATAGATTTGTAGGTTACATTTCCATAGCCTTGTGCTGTTTTGTGCATGTTTATCAATGATTGTGAACTATGCTGGTTCAAGAGCCTCTGCGTTTCTCCTACATTCAAATCTGAAAATGGCTAAATACATTACCTCATAAATTGGACTGTTTTGGAACAATTTTTGATATACACTAATATGGAAATGTTAACCTACCGCTCAGGAATTCAAGAAGATAGCTCAACCAAATCTGGGTAAAATGAACAGATTTTGTTATTGCTACCCTGTAGCCTTTAATGTTTTGCTTGAATATTAGCTAAGACACCTTTGTTCATTTGATTATTTAAAAAACAAATTGAATAAAAAGGAAATACGGAAATGGATATTATAAAACAATGCTATTTTTCACACATTTCTCTAACAAGATTAAAAAAAAAAAAAAAATGTTAAAAATGAAAATAGCCCCTCTCACCAAAACATCAAATTCAACATTGCAAATAAAGTATTTTCTCCCAAGCATCTCAATCCTAGCCTCTGCCTTTGTGCCCACTACACTCTTTCAAACAGTTGGTTCTTCAATTTATGTATTTTCCATTGATTTTATACTTGGAACGTGTGTGTGGTATATGTTCATAATATGCAACATTTGTTTAGGTTGAAGAGAATTTTAAGTATAAACGAAAAACGTTTTCATATGGTCTTATTGGTCTCTGTATAGTGTAGATTTCTACCAATTGTAGGTGGGTCTGTAACATATTAAGCTATTAAAAACAGGAGTTCAGTGTACACCCAAACACATCTCATTTATGTTATCTTAGCTTATATACATGTTGATACATCATACAATGCATATACCCTTTGTGTTTCAGAAGGCAATTTATATTCAGTGTGGTTTGAAATAGTAACATGCTTACACATATTAACTTTTCAAATTATTATTTTTTGTCAATGCACTTAATTTGTTGACAAAAAAAACACAAATAAATATGTACTTGTAGTATTCATATCAATACAATCACATCATTGAATATTTCAAACAATTTGTATGTCCATGTACTTTTTGTTGGGATTATATACTTCCAAATACGTAAAGCACCTAAAACATACGTAGTTTATTTATTACGATTTTATGATGGGTGTCAGCGATTTCGAAAGTGGTATTCGATGATCTGGTTTAGCACAATGAGGATATTGCGCTTAAAATTTAAAAAAGAAAAAAAGAAAAAAAAAAACAGTAGCATTAACCAAATGAAACGTTTAAAGTCAGTCAGTCTCTTTAATGTTTGCAACTTCACACGCCTTACACTTACTATTTCATCGAGTTACTGATACTCTACATTTAAATATGGACAAACAAAAAACACGACAATAATCATGATTAAATATTGTGGCGCAGTTCCTTTTATTTAACAGCTGTCACGCTCGAAGGCGCGTAAAATCACACTTTAATCAACGAGTTAGCACCAGTGCTAACTGCGGCAGCTAAGCGCTGTCACGACTTTGTAAGACGTTCTTCCAGTTAACGTGAATGTTGTCAGGAGGTTGCATACTTTTTTTTTCTTTTCTTTTTTTAAGTGCTTAATTCCGCGTTCGTTGGTTCAATTAGTGATCGCTAATGTGCTAAAAGGTGAGCCTACGCGACTGTTGCCCACCGAGCTGCCGCCGCTTGCTCGTGTCAAGTAAACGAGACGAGCTCGTGAACGATAACATAAGCATTTTTTTTTCGCTCGCCGCCGACTTGTCTACGTTATCAACGAAGCTAAAAACGACATTCTCCGTCCGTGTTGTGAGCACCGGCCGCAGCCAGCCACACCCTCTGGCGGGATGACGGCTATGGGAATACTGCACACTGGGTAAAAACCAATTTATATACGAACCTCGGGAAAAATTTCCAACAATTCCTCCTGTTCGACCACCATGCACCAGTGCAGGAAACACTCGACACCCGGAACATGTATGAAATCATGACGTTCGCGAAGATGGTCCGCCCCCTTCGTATTTACCTGCATTCTGATTGGTCGACACTTAAAAGAACATCTTTCACTGGTCAATGTGAATGTCCATCTAATAGGCAAATAAATACGGACACGTCTCAATGAATGGGTTCGTATTTTGCTATGAAACGTCAGCGCGTCAGCCATGCTTGAAGGGGCGGTAAAACGACTACTGAAAAAGTGCATTATTTGTGTGCAGCGTGTATTTGTTGTGTGCCTCATATGTGCTGTGTATCGACGTGTTTCTGTTGTGCTTTTGTGTGTTGAATGTGTTTTATGTGTGTGATTTGATGTTGTGTGCATTTTTGTTCAATAATTTTTTGTGTTTGTATGTTTTATTTTGTTGAGTGCACTCT